>NW_026896495.1:0-22930 GCF_033153095.1 Gastrolobium bilobum | reverse complement strand
ACACACCATGACCGCAGTCAACTGGAACTCCCTCCTGGAGACCTATCCAGCGGAAGTCCGAAAATGCCCGAAGGCTAATAAAACTGTCTACTGGCCAGAGACTCGGTACTGCAGTACCCATAACAATAATGCATGCATGCTCATGTGTTCTATACTATTCATACACACTTCCTACCGTTGCCATCAACTGGCAAGGTGGAACAGAAAAGGGGAACAAGCCCCAGTACCAAGAGGTTACCTTAATTCGTGTTTCCACAAGCTCCGCAGCAGCTTATCCCTCAACTCGGTACACAGCGGAATGCCTACACAGAGGACATTCCCAATCACTCTCAGTTCAACCCATACATGTTAATTTATAATTACACATGCAATGAACCAATTTCTTACCTCAATCCACTTGGTCCCGGACCAAGGGCAATTCACTGATTCAAGATTCGGGATTCAGGTCGACGTACGGCAACCTATACAATAACGTACATCCATCAGTACTCGTCAAATAGTATCAAAACGCAAAAACACAAAAATCCTCCCCAGATGGTTCGGCCATTGTAGTGTAAATGTGAGATTTATTTTTCTAAATTTTCTTTCTCATTTTGTTACGTCTCATTAGGTTGTCAATAGGCCGGTTCAAGTGCCGGTTCGTCATTTTCGCGTCGAATTACATCAAAACGCGAAAATCGCCAAATCACCCCTTTTCCCCTTGGAGGTTCGGCCATGTAGGTGTAAATTTGAGATTTATTTTCCTAAATTTTCTTTCTCATTTTATAACACTCCCTTAGGTTGTTTAGAGGCTAGTTCAATCGTCGTTTTTCCGTTTTCCGACATTTACGCATCGTTTTGCGAAATCTTTCATTCTGGGCTCATTTAGGTCTCTAACACAATTCATTTTTTTCCATTGATTCAAACACTCTCCAAGCACAACACAACCCATCTAAGCACCATATAACTACTCAAATCATCATCCAAATCATTTTTCAACATCAATTCTTCAATCTTTCTTAAAAGAATCGAATTTTACCCTATGGCATTCCAAGGAATTTCCATACAACTTTAATCATTCCACACCTCATACAATCCTATTATATCAACATACAATCATACAACAACTCATCAATCCAATCCTAACACATTTTCAAAACTCAAAGTCATGACAACCTCAAAATTTTCTAAGTTAAAAATTCACATTTTTCATCAATAAATTTCATCGCATTTCTAGCTTTAATACATCATTCTAACACATTATCATCTAATACACATTTTCAAATTGAGCTCTCTAACACAAAACATCATCAAATCAAGCTTTAGGTTTCCAAAAATTCAATCACAATTAAACCATGTAAATGGGATGGAAACATACTCACAACAAAGGCTAGAAGCTAACCCAAGACTCCTCCAAGCAATGGAAGATCAAAAAGCTCCATGGACAACCATTTTTTCTCCAAAATTTCGTGGCTGTAAATGGCCAATATCTCCCCAAATACACGGTTTCAAGGCTCAAGAGTGGTACCAATGTGTTTAGAAGGTTGTTTCCAACAAATTTCAACACAAAAATCACTTGATTTGGTTAAGAAATGATCAAGTTATGGTGAAAAGAAAATTTGAATGCAAATGGGGTTTTTGGGGGAGGGGGCTGCGGGTTTCATGAAGAAGAAGGGAGGAAAGTGATGCATGAATAGTGCCAAGCACATGTGGCTTAAGTCACTTAAGTGGGGTGGGTCCCACCGCCACCTCACGCGATTTAAAACTAATCCGAATTTTCCTCCGATTCCACTAAACGTCCGTAAATTCACAACCTATTTAGAAACTCAAATTTTTAACATTAACTATTCCCCTTTAATTAGGCTTGACCAGATGAATTAAGAGTCCTCCATTCGTTCGGAGAAAACACTGTTTTAAGCTATAACGCGCGCCATTGGCACGCTTCCCCAAACTGTCTTAATTTCATCGAATATTATAAGAAATCATATTTCCTAACTCATTAGACCATTTTTAACTCATATTTGAAACCTAGAGCTCAAAACTCAATCGGCACGTTTTACGGTGCAATCGTACCGCGGTATTTTTACCCGCGAAAAACACTATTCACTGATTTTTCTGAAACTTGCCTGTCCACTCAATTTTTCGTTCTGAACCCATTTCCAGGGTTATTTTTACCATCTGAGACCTTCTACTCAATTTTTATCTTCCTAGGGTTGCGTGTTGGCTAATTACCGTTTTGCCCTTTCTTTGTATTTTGGCCTAATCTTTAGGATTTTCACTAATTCATCACTTGATTGCTCACTTAATATTTTAATTACTTGATTTAAAATTGTGAGGTGTTATAAGATGCACTCCACTTTTTGTTTTGTTAGTGAGTAGGTTAGAGGATCAGTTAGAATTTTAATATATTAGAATATCCATCATTTACTTTGTCTATGCTCTCTTTCATTTATTAGGAAAGAATATTGCGTGGAGGACACGTATTCTATTATTTTTGGAATGTTGAAAGGGAAGATTTTTCAAAGGTAAGCACGTCTAACTTTTATCTATTTCATGTGTTTTGGAGTGTCTTGAACTGCTTGGTATCATAATTTTTTGTTTCAAAGTAAGATTTCCCTTCACATCCCTCAACGCCTTTGTGTATGGTAAGGTATGTTACAAAAAAGGTGTAAATTTTTCGGTTTGTATCATTTTTATGGGAATATCTAACGCATGACGCCAAGGAAGGATAGTTATTATCGAATGATGGATTTTGAATATAAATCGTTGTTGCATGACGATGAATGATGGATTTAGAATATAATTCATTGTTGCATGACGACAAAGAAATGGAAATATCTTATGCATGACGACATGTAAAGGGAGATATCTTACACATGATTTCTGTCTAACCCTTTATCCTATGGTCTGAGAAGTTATGTTATTTATATGTTACCCTTCATCCCATGGCTTCTTTTCATTATTTCTAATAATTTTCGCAACCATAAGATTGTAATTTCACTATATAGGAGAATCTGAACTCAAGGTACACGTGAAGACGCATATGTTGTTACAACAAATGAGTCATATCTTCTCGTTGTTATGAATTTAAATAATTGCAATGAAAAATAAAATTATGGTGGTTTTGACTGTAATGTTACATTTTTAAGGAATATAACGCTATGCAGTTTCAAATATGTACGCTTCCGGGAATGTATTTCATTTGATTAAATAATTGTGCATTATGAGTTGGTCTAATTTACTATTATGTGAAAATAATATTAATCTATATTTATTTATTTTCTGAGAATACATATTTTATGGGATTTGGTGCCTGACGGCGATGTATTCAAAGCATGTATTGACATAAATAACAAGGCAAATAAAAATGAGCTGAAAAATTAAATGAAACTAGAAGATATGCCTGCAATCATGATAAACGATATGATGAAGATATGGACAAAATATTGCAAGACCAGGTTAACCTTTGGCTGCAAAAGCACAATCACAATTACAGGTAAAGAGATGCAAATTTATCTTGAGGTATTATTACTTCCAACCTTTTATTAATTGATCTCCTTTTTTATTTTAGGTTGGTTAGAATTGGAACAAAAGTAAAGCTATGTCAGATATGCAAATTTAGATTGCAGTACAATTTAGTATTATAATATTTTTATAAAAATTAATTCTAACAAGTTTATTAATAACAAGTATTAATTAAGCAGAGGCATGGATGTTCCCGAACAAGGACAACCCTACTTTCAAGAATAAAAAATGACATTGTTAAATATAATTAAAGAAAAGAGCCTACGCGTAGAAGTAAAAGGTAGAGACATAAATGTACGTGTAGTAGGAGATGTCTACAGAATTTGTGAGACAGAGACCTGTTGTGTTCAGGTATAATTTTATATTTTAAATTAGTTTTCTTCTTCGTATTTAATATTTGTAATTTCTCAAAAAATTTAGTATCTTTAATGAATAACATATATTGTCAATATTTGAATTACATGTAGATGTGCGTCTAGATGCACTTCACTTTTTGTTTTGTTAGTGAGTAGGTTTGAGGATCAATTAGAAATTTAATATATTAGAATATCTATCATTTACTTTGTCTATTCTCTCTTTCATTTATTAGAAAAGAATATTGCGTGGAGGACACGTATTCTATTATTTTTGGTATGTTGAAAGGGAAGATTTTTAAAGGTAAGCACGTGTAACTTTTATCTATTTCACGTGTTTTGGAGTGTCTTGAACTGATAGGTATCATAATTTTTTGTTTCAAAGTAAGATTCCCCTTCACATCCCTCAACGACTTTGTCTATGGTAAGGAATGTTACAAAAATGGTGTAAATTTTTCAGATTGTATCATTTTTATGGGAATATCTAACGCATGACGCCAAGGAATGAGAGTTATTATCGAATGATGGATTTTGAATATAATTCGTTGTTGCATGACGAGGAATGATGGAATTAGAATATAATTCATTGTTGCATGACGACAAAGAAATGGAAATATCTTATGCATGACGACATGTAAAGGGAAATATCTTACACATGATTTCTGTGAAACCCTTTATCCTATGGTCTGAGAAGTTATGTTATTTATATGTAACCCTTCATCGCATGGCTTCTTTTCATTATTTCTAATAATTTTCGCAAGCATAAGATTGTAATTTCACTATATAGGAGAATCTGAACTCGATGGTACACGTGAAGACGCATATGTTGTTTCAACAAACGAGACATATCTTGTCCTTGTTATTAATTTAAATAATTGTAATGAAAAATAAAATTATGGTGGTTTTGACTATAATGTTACATTTGTCAGGAATATAACGCTGTGCAGTTTCAAATATGTACGCTTCCGGGAATGTATTTCATTTGATTAAATAATTGTGCATTATGAGTTGGTCTAATTTACTATTATGTGAAAATAATATTAATCTATATTTATTTATTTTCTGAGAATACATATTTTATGGGATTTGGTGCCTGACGGCGATGTATTCAAAACATGTATTGACGTAAATAACAAGGCAAATAAAAATGAGCTGAAAAATTAAATGAAACTAGAAGATATGCCTGCAAACATGATAAAGCGATATGATGAAGATATGGACAAAATATTGACCAGGTTAACCTTTGGCTAAAAAGCACAGTCAAAATTACAGGTAAAGAGATGCAAATTTATCTTGAGGTATTATTACTTCCAACCTTTTTTTAATTGATCTCCATTTTTATTTTAGGTTTGTTAGAATTGGAACAAAAGTAAAGCTATGTCAGATATGCAAATTTAGATTACAGTACAATTTAGTATTATAATATTTTTATAAAACTTATTTCTAACAAGTGTATTAATAACAAGTATTAATTAAGCAGTGGCGTGGATGCTCTCGAACAAGGACAACCCTACTTTTAAGAATAAAAAATGACATTGTTATATATAAGTAAAGAAAAGAGCTTACGCATAGAAGAAAAAGGGAGAGACATAAATAGACGTGTAGTAGGAGACTTCTACACAATTGGTGAGACAGAGACATGTTGTGTTTAGGAATAATTTTATATTTTTAATTAGTTTTCTTCTTTAATGAATAACATATATTGTCAATAATTGTATTAAATGTAGATGTGCGTCTAGATGTACTCCACTTTTTGTTTTGTTATTGAGTAGGTTTGAGGATCAATTAGAAATTTAATATAATAGAATATCTATCATTTACTTTGCCTATTCTCTCTTTCATTTATTAGAAAAGAATATTGCGTGTACTCTCTTTCACGTTTTTTATCTATTTCATGTGTTTTGGAGTGTCTTGAAGATCATAATTTTTGTTTCAAAAAAGGTGTCGTTCAACGCCTTTGTGTATGGTAAGGATTATTTTTCGGATTGTATCATTTTTATGGGAATATCTAACGCATGACGCCAAGGAAGGAGAGTTATTATTGAATGATGAATTTTGAATATAATTCATTGTTGCATGACGATGAATGATGGATTTAGAATATAATTCATTGTTGCATGACGACAAAGAAATGGAAATATCTTATGCATGACGACATGTAAAGGGAAATATCTTACACATGATTTCTGTGTAACCCTTTATCCTATGGTCTGAGAATTTATGTTATTTATATGTAACCCTTCATCCCATGGCTTATTTTCATTATTTCTAATAATTTTCACAAGCATAAGATTGTAATTTCACTATATAGGAGAATCTGAACTCAAGGTACACGTGAAGACGCATATGTTGTTACAACAAATGAGGCATATCTTGTCCTTGTTATTAATTTAAATAATTGCAGTGAAAAAAAAATTATGGTGGTTTTGACTGTAATGTTACATTTTTCAGGAATATAACGCTATGAAGTTTCAAATATGTACGCTTCCGGGAATGTATTTCATTTGATTAAATAATTGTGCATTTTGAGTTGGTCTAATTTACTATTATGTGAAAATAATATTAATCTATTTTTATTTATTTTCTGAGAATACATATTTTATGGGATTTGGTGCCTGACGGCGATGTATTCAAAGCATGTATTGACATATATAACAAGGCAAATAAAAATGAGCTGAAAAATTAAATGAAACTAGAAGATATGCCTGCAAACATGATAAAGCGATATGATGAAGATATGGACAAAATATTGCAAGACCAGGTTAACCTTTGGCTGCAAAAGCACAGTCAAAATTACAGGTAAAGAGATGCAAATTTATCTTGAGGTATTATTACTTCCAACCTTTTATTAATTGATCTCCTTTTTTATTTTAGGTTAGTTAGAATTGGAACAAAAGTAAAGCTATGTCAGATATGCAAATTTAGATTGCAGTACAATTTAGTATTATAATATTTTTATAAAAATTATTTCTAACAAGTGTATTAATAACAAGTATTAATTAAGCAGTGGCGTGGATGCTCTCGAACAAGGACAACCCTACTTTTAAGAATAAAAAATGACATTGTTAAATATAACTAAAGAAAAGAGCTTACGCGTAGAAGAAAAAGGGAGAGACATAAATAGACGTGTAGTAGGAGACTTCTACACAATTGGTGAGACAGAGGCATGTTGTGTTTAGGTATAATTTTATATTTTAAATTAGTTTTCTTCTTCGTATTTAATATTTGTAATTTCTCAAAAAATTTAATATCTTTAATGAATAACATATATTGTCAATAATTGTATTAAATGTAGATGTGCGTCTAGATGTACTCCACTTTTTGTTTTGTTAGTGAGTAGGTTTGAGGATCAATTAGAAATTTAATATATTAGAATATCTATCATTTACTTTGCCTATTCTCTCTTTCATTTATTAGAAAAGAATATTGCGTGGAGGACACGTATTCTGTTATTTTTGGTATGTTGAAAGGGAAGATTTTTCAAAGGTAAGCACGTCTAACTTTTATCTATTTCATGTGTTTTGGAGTGTCTTGAACTGATTGGTATCATAATTTTTGGTTTCAAAGTAAGATTTCCCTTCACATCGTTCAACGCCTTTGTGTATGGTAAGGCATGTTACAAAAAAAGGTGTAAATTTTTCGGATTGTATCATTTTTATGGGAATATCTAACGCATGACGCCAAGGAAGGAGAGTTATTATTGAATGATGAATTTTGAATATAATTCATTGTTGCATGACGATGAATGATGGATTTAGAATATAATTCATTGTTGCATGACGACAAAGAAATGGAAATATCTTATGCATGACGACATGTAAATGGAAATATCTTACACATGATTTCTGTCTAACCCTTTATCCTATGGTCTGAGAAGTTATGTTATTTATATGTAACCCTTCATCCCATGGCTTCTTTTCATTATTTCTAATAATTTTCGCAAGCAAAAGATTGTAATTTCACTATATAGGAGAATCTGAACTCAAGGTACACGTGAAGACGCATATGTTGTTACAACAAATGAGGCATATCTTGTCCTTGTTATTAATTTAAATAATTGCAATGAAAAATAAAATTATGGTGGTTTTGACTGTAATGTTACATTTTTCAGGAATATAACGCTATGCAGTTTCAAATATGTACTCTTCCGGGAATGTATTTCATTTGATTAAATAATTGTGCATTATGAGTTGGTCTAATTTACTATTATGTGAAAATAATATTAATCTATATTTATTTATTTTCTGAGAATACATATATTATGGGATTTGGTGCCTGACGGCGATGTATTCAAAGCATGTATTGACATAAATAACAAGGCAAATAAAAATGAGCTGAAAAATTAAATGAAACTAGAAGATATGCCTGCAAACATGATAAAGCGATATGATGAAGATATGGACAAAATATTGCAAGACCAGGTTAACCTTTGGCTGCAAAATCACAGTCAAAATTACAGGTAAAGAGATGCAAATTTATCTTGAGGTATTATTACTTCCAACCTTTTATTAATTGATATCCTTTTTTATTTTAGGTTAGTTAGAATTGGAACAAAAGTAAAGCTATGTCAGATATGCAAATTTAGATTGCAGTACAATTTAGTATTATAATATTTTTAAAAAAATTATTTCTAACAAGTGTATTAATAACAAGTATTAATTAAGCAGTGGCGTGGATGCTCTCGAACAAGGACAACCCTACTTTTAAGAATAAAAAATGACATTGTTAAATATAACTAAAGAAAAGAGCTTACGCGTAGAAGAAAAAGGGAGAGACATAAATAGACGTGTAGTAGGAGACTTCTACACAATTGGTGAGACAGAGGCATGTTGTGTTTAGGTATAATTTTATATTTTAAATTAGTTTTCTTCTTCGTATTTAATATTTGTAATTTCTCAAAAAATTTAATATCTTTAATGAATAACATATATTGTCAATAATTGTATTAAATGTAGATGTGCGTCTAGATGTACTCCACTTTTTGTTTTGTTAGTGAGTAGGTTTGAGGATCAATTAGAAATTTAATATATTAGAATATCTATCATTTACTTTGCCTATTCTCTCTTTCATTTGTTAGAAAAGAATATTGCGTGGAGGACACGTATTCTGTTATTTTTGGTATGTTGAAAGGGAAGATTTTTCAAAGGTAAGCACGTCTAACTTTTATCTATTTCATGTGTTTTGGAGTGTCTTGAACTGATTGGTATCATAATTTTTGGTTTCAAAGTAAGATTTCCCTTCACATCGTTCAACGCCTTTGTGTATGGTAAGGCATGTTACAAAAAAGGTGTAAATTTTTCGGATTGTATCATTTTTATGGGAATATCTAACGCATGACGCCAAGGAAGGAGAGTTATTATTGAATGATGAATTTTGAATATAATTCATTGTTGCATGACGATGAATGATGGATTTAGAATATAATTCATTGTTGCATGACGACAAAGAAATGGAAATATCTTATGCATGACGACATGTAAATGGAAATATCTTACACATGATTTCTGTCTAACCCTTTATCCTATGGTCTGAGAAGTTATGTTATTTATATGTAACCCTTCATCCCATGGCTTCTTTTCATTATTTCTAATAATTTTCGCAAGCAAAAGATTGTAATTTCACTATATAGGAGAATCTGAACTCAAGGTACACGTGAAGACGCATATGTTGTTACAACAAATGAGGCATATCTTGTCCTTGTTATTAATTTAAATAATTGCAATGAAAAATAAAATTATGGTGGTTTTGACTGTAATGTTACATTTTTCAGGAATATAACGCAATGCAGTTTCAAATATGTACTCTTCCGGGAATGTATTTCATTTGATTAAATAATTGTGCATTATGAGTTGGTCTAATTTACTATTATGTGAAAATAATATTAATCTATATTTATTTATTTTCTGAGAATACATATATTATGGGATTTGGTGCCTGACGGCGATGTATTCAAAGCATGTATTGACATAAATAACAAGGCAAATAAAAATGAGCTGAAAAATTAAATGAAACTAGAAGATATGCCTGCAAACATGATAAAGCGATATGATGAAGATATGGACAAAATATTGCAAGACCAGGTTAACCTTTGGCTGCAAAATCACAGTCAAAATTACAGGTAAAGAGATGCAAATTTATCTTGAGGTATTATTACTTCCAACCTTTTATTAATTGATATCCTTTTTTATTTTAGGTTAGTTAGAATTGGAACAAAAGTAAAGCTATGTCAGATATGCAAATTTAGATTGCAGTACAATTTAGTATTATAATATTTTTATAAAAATTATTTCTAACAAGTGTATTAATAACAAGTATTAATTAAGCAGTGGCGTGGATGCTCTCGAACAAGGACAACCCTACTTTTAAGAATAAAAAATGACATTGTTAAATATAACTAAAGAAAAGAGCTTACGCGTAGAAGAAAAAGGGAGAGACATAAATAGACGTGTAGTAGGAGACTTCTACACAATTGGTGAGACAGAGGCATGTTGTGTTTAGGTATAATTTTATATTTTAAATTAGTTTTCTTCTTCGTATTTAATATTTGTAATTTCTCAAAAAATTTAATATCTTTAATGAATAACATATATTGTCAATAATTGTATTAAATGTAGATGTGCGTCTAGATGTACTCCACTTTTTGTTTTGTTAGTGAGTAGGTTTGAGGATCAATTAGAAATTTAATATATTAGAATATCTATCATTTACTTTGCCTATTCTCTCTTTCATTTATTAGAAAAGAATATTGCGTGGAGGACACGTATTCTGTTATTTTTGGTATGTTGAAAGGGAAGATTTTTCAAAGGTAAGCACGTCTAACTTTTATCTATTTCATGTGTTTTGGAGTGTCTTGAACTGATTGGTATCATAATTTTTGGTTTCAAAGTAAGATTTCCCTTCACATCGTTCAACGCCTTTGTGTATGGTAAGGCATGTTACAAAAAAGGTGTAAATTTTTCGGATTGTATCATTTTTATGGGAATATCTAACGCATGACGCCAAGGAAGGAGAGTTATTATTGAATGATGAATTTTGAATATAATTCATTGTTGCATGACGATGAATGATGGATTTAGAATATAATTCATTGTTGCATGACGACAAAGAAATGGAAATATCTTATGCATGACGACATGTAAATGGAAATATCTTACACATGATTTCTGTCTAACCCTTTATCCTATGGTCTGAGAAGTTATGTTATTTATATGTAACCCTTCATCCCATGGCTTCTTTTCATTATTTCTAATAATTTTCGCAAGCAAAAGATTGTAATTTCACTATATAGGAGAATCTGAACTCAAGGTACACGTGAAGACGCATATGTTGTTACAACAAATGAGGCATATCTTGTCCTTGTTATTAATTTAAATAATTGCAATGAAAAATAAAATTATGGTGGTTTTGACTGTAATGTTACATTTTTCAGGAATATAACGCAATGCAGTTTCAAATATGTACTCTTCCGGGAATGTATTTCATTTGATTAAATAATTGTGCATTATGAGTTGGTCTAATTTACTATTATGTGAAAATAATATTAATCTATATTTATTTATTTTCTGAGAATACATATATTATGGGATTTGGTGCCTGACGGCGATGTATTCAAAGCATGTATTGACATAAATAACAAGGCAAATAAAAATGAGCTGAAAAATTAAATGAAACTAGAAGATATGCCTGCAAACATGATAAAGCGATATGATGAAGATATGGACAAAATATTGCAAGACCAGGTTAACCTTTGGCTGCAAAATCACAGTCAAAATTACAGGTAAAGAGATGCAAATTTATCTTGAGGTATTATTACTTCCAACCTTTTATTAATTGATATCCTTTTTTATTTTAGGTTAGTTAGAATTGGAACAAAAGTAAAGCTATGTCAGATATGCAAATTTAGATTGCAGTACAATTTAGTATTATAATATTTTTATAAAAATTATTTCTAACAAGTGTATTAATAACAAGTATTAATTAAGCAGTGGCGTGGATGCTCTCGAACAAGGACAACCCTACTTTTAAGAATAAAAAATGACATTGTTAAATATAACTAAAGAAAAGAGCTTACGCGTAGAAGAAAAAGGGAGAGACATAAATAGACGTGTAGTAGGAGACTTCTACACAATTGGTGAGACAGAGGCATGTTGTGTTTAGGTATAATTTTATATTTTAAATTAGTTTTCTTCTTCGTATTTAATATTTGTAATTTCTCAAAAAATTTAATATCTTTAATGAATAACATATATTGTCAATAATTGTATTAAATGTAGATGTGCGTCTAGATGTACTCCACTTTTTGTTTTGTTAGTGAGTAGGTTTGAGGATCAATTAGAAATTTAATATATTAGAATATCTATCATTTACTTTGCCTATTCTCTCTTTCATTTATTAGAAAAGAATATTGCGTGGAGGACACGTATTCTGTTATTTTTGGTATGTTGAAAGGGAAGATTTTTCAAAGGTAAGCACGTCTAACTTTTATCTATTTCATGTGTTTTGGAGTGTCTTGAACTGATTGGTATCATAATTTTTGGTTTCAAAGTAAGATTTCCCTTCACATCGTTCAACGCCTTTGTGTATGGTAAGGCATGTTACAAAAAAGGTGTAAATTTTTCGGATTGTATCATTTTTATGGGAATATCTAACGCATGACGCCAAGGAAGGAGAGTTATTATTGAATGATGAATTTTGAATATAATTCATTGTTGCATGACGATGAATGATGGATTTAGAATATAATTCATTGTTGCATGACGACAAAGAAATGGAAATATCTTATGCATGACGACATGTAAATGGAAATATCTTACACATGATTTCTGTCTAACCCTTTATCCTATGGTCTGAGAAGTTATGTTATTTATATGTAACCCTTCATCCCATGGCTTCTTTTCATTATTTCTAATAATTTTCGCAAGCAAAAGATTGTAATTTCACTATATAGGAGAATCTGAACTCAAGGTACACGTGAAGACGCATATGTTGTTACAACAAATGAGGCATATCTTGTCCTTGTTATTAATTTAAATAATTGCAATGAAAAATAATCTTCCGGGAATGTATTTCATTTGATTAAATAATTGTGCATTATGAGTTGGTCTAATTTACTATTATGTGAAAATAATATTAATCTATATTTATTTATTTTCTGAGAATACATATATTATGGGATTTGGTGCCTGACGGCGATGTATTCAAAGCATGTATTGACATAATAGTGAGTAGGTTTGAGGATCAATTAGAAATTTAATATATTTGAATATCTATCATTTACTTTGCCTATTCTCTCTTTCATTTATTAGAAAAAAATATTGCATGGAGGACACGTATTATGTTATTTTTGGTATGTTGAAAGGGAAGATTTTTCAAAGGTAAGCACGTCTAACTTTTATCTATTTCATGTGTTTTGGAGTGTCTTGAACTGATTGGTATCATAATTTTTGGTTTCAAAGTAAGATTTCTATAACACCTCACAATTTTAAATTAAGTATTTAAGCCAATAAGTGTGTAATCAAGTTATGGATTAGTGAAAATCCTAAAGATTAGGTCAAAATACAAAGAAAGGGCAAAACGATAATTAGCCAACACGCAACCCTAGGAAGATAAAAATTGAGTAGAAGGTCTCAGATGGTAAAAATAACCCTGGAAATTGGTTCAGAACGAAAAATTGAGTGGACAGGCAAGTTTCAGAAAAATCAGTGAATAGTGTTTTTCGCGGGTAAAAATACCGCGTTACGATTGCACCGTAAAACGTGCCAGATGAATTTTGAGCTCTAGGTTTCAAATATGAGTTATAAATGGTTTGTTGAGTTAGGAAATACGATTTTGAAAAATTTGATGGAATTGAGTCATTTTGGGAAAAATTGATGAATAGTGATTTTCCGGTGTAAAAATACTGCGGTATAATTGTACCGATAAGCGTGAAAATTTTATCAGTATTTTTGGGAAACAAAAATATGACATGAACAAGAAAAATACGTAGGTCGTGAATTTGTGGTTGAAATTAGATGATTGATTAAAGTTAAAACGCGTGTGGGACCCGCCTGTGACTTAAGTGAGTCAAACTCACCTTTTCTTCACACTTTCTCTCTCCTCCCCTCCTTCTTCTTCACGGTGACAGCCCCTCCATCCCCTTCATTGTGCAAAAATTTGATTTCATCATAACTTAGTCGTTTCTCCACCGAATCCATCGATTCTTGCTCGAAATTCGATGGAAATCATCATCCGAACCCGTTCCACCGATTAGTTTCCCTTGAAACCCTCTCTTTGGTGAGTTATTGCCCATTTACAGCTGCGAATTTTTGGAGAAATTTGAGGTTCATGGAGTCATTTGAGCTTCCATTGTTTGGAGGAGTCTTGGGGTAGCATCAAGCCTTGGTTGTGAGTATATTTCCATCCCATTTACATGGTTTGATTGTAGTTTATTTTCATGAACCCTACACCTTGATTTCGTGATTGGTGATGTTAGAGAGCTCAATTGAAAAATGTGTATTAGATGATAATGTCTTAGAATGATGTGTTAGAGCTAGAAATGCCATGAAAATTATTGGTGAAAAATATGGATTTTTAACTTAGAAAAATTGATGATCATGACTTTGGACTTTTGAAATTTGGTGTTGAGACTTTGTATGATGAATTGTGGCATGATGGTATGATGATATAATAGGTTGTGTGAAGGTTGGAGTGATTAAAATTGAATGGAAATTCCTTGGAATGTCATAGGGTAAAATTCGAACCTTTGAGGAAAAATTGAGAAATTGATGTTGAAAAATGAATTGGATGATGATTTGTGTAGTTATATAGTGCTTAGATGGGTTGTGTTGTGGTTGGAAAGTGTTTGAATCAATGAGAAAAAACGAATTGTGTTTAGAGACCTAAATGAGCCTAAAGTGAAATATTTCGCAAAACGATGCGTAAATGTCATAAAACGGAAAAACGACGATTGAACTAGCCTCTAAGCAACCTAAGGAAGTGTTATAAAATGAGAAAGAACATTTAGAAAAATAAATCCCCAATTAACACATGCTTGGCCGAACCTCCAAGGGAAAAGGGAGGGATTTTGCGGTTTTCGTGTTCTGATGTAATCCGACACGAAAATGACGAACCGGCACTTGAACTGGCCTAATGACAACCTTATTAGACGTAACAAAATGAGAAAGAAAATTTAGAAAAATAAATCTCAAAATAACACTTCATTGGCCGAACCATCAAGGGAGGATGGGGAGGATTTTTGTGATTTTGCGTTTTGTTGATATTTGACGCGTACTGATGGATGTACGTAATTGTATAGGTTGCCGTACGTTGACTTGAATCCCGAGACGTGAATCTGGGAGTTACCCTTGGTCTTAGACCAAGTGGATTGAGGTATGTATTTAGTTCAAGGCATGTATAATTATAAATTAGCATGTATTGTTTGAATTATAAGAGATTGGGAATGTCCTCTATGTAGGCAATTCGCTGTGTACCAAGTTGTGGGATAAGCTGTTGCGGAGCTAGTGAGGAAATTACTTAAGGTAACCTCTTGGTACTGGGGCTTGTTCCCCTTTTCTGTTCCACCTTGCCAGTTGATGGCAACGGTAGGAAGTGTGTATGAATAGTATAGAACACATGAGCATGCATGCATTATTGCTATGGGTACTGCGGTATCGAGTCTCTGGCCAGTAGACAGTTTTATTAGCCTTCGGGCATTTTCGGACTTCCGCTGGATAGGTCTCCAGGAGGGAGTTCCAGTTGACTGCGTGTCATGGTGTGTGATCCGGGTAGGAGCACACTAGGAATGTCTTTGGCGTTTTGGTTGGTTTGGGCATCATGGTTGTGGTTTCTGTGAACACACCTTGGATGATACCCATAGGCTTATATATGCCCAGGGCGTACGTGGAATTGGGGTTACCATCCCGTATCGTCGTAGTTTGTTTCTTTATATTCCCCATTTCTCTAAATCCCTTGCTATATCCCGTTTTCAAAGTGGTTGTTTTATTCTATTGATATGCATCGAAGTGAACCTTTGGGTGGAGTTTTCTCCAGAACCTCTTGGTTACTGAGATATATTCGTATATCTCACCCCGTCTCGGGGCATTTATTTCAGGATGTACCTGTAGCGTTGGAGCAGCGGGCAAGAGGCCCGCAGGGTGATAGAGGAACATTTTCAGTAATTGGCATATTGTTCATGTTGGCATGCCTAGGTCTAGCAGTTTGTATCATTTAAATTTATGTATAAATTTGTAATTGGTGTTGTAATATTGTAAAAGGCAATTTGAAGTTAAAGTCGTAAGTTGTAATATTTAAGTGTATGTTGTAAATGTAAGAGAGGCATGATGTACCAAGATGGAAGGATTTTAGGCCTATGTTAGAGTTATGATTACATGATTATATTGTGAAACTACATGTGAATGGGACCTATGTGATTGAAACAAGTAAGAAATATAATGTGAGCTCTATTGTATAAACTGTGTAATAACTATAAACTGGATTGGGTTGTAAGTGCCCCAAGGCGTTGTTGGTCCTTGTGTGTGCCACCCATTGGATTATTACTGTATTATCATGTGTTTATTAGGTACATTTGAGGTTTAAATGATCGTTTACAATTTTGGGATTATTGGAAAAACAAAGAAAACTCTGGCGAAATTTCTGTAGAATTGGCAGATTTTAGGCGAACTTCGGGAGAGCATATCTCCCTCCATAGAGGTCCAATAGGGACGTGCCATACGCCATTTTGAAGATTGAGATGTCCTCTACCTTGTGTCAAAATTTGAGGAAATTCTGGGTTGATCTTTTTCCTGAAAAAAATAGAGAAACACGGACTGCTCATGTGCCCCTGCACCTGAGGCAGATTCTGGACCGGATTTGGGAAATTAATTCCCGCTTCGTTTCTCAGTCAAATTAAGCGTATGATATATCAAAATGAAGTTTGAGATGTCTAGTTTGTAGGATAAAAATTTGAGAGCAAATGGTTGAATGTATTGAGTGTAGTAATTCGAGTAAGGTGAGTGGTTTGGAGCTGTTTTTGGGGTTGTTTGGCTATTCGCTGATCCAACTTCAAACGGCGATAACCGGAGCAAATGAGCTCCGAATTGAGCATATGATAGCTTGTTAAAAAGGGAATTAAGTAAGACAAAGATCTAATCCGAGAAGAAATTTTGATTGCGAACGGTGTGGTCGCAGAAAAATTAAGAGTGAAACATGTCCGAATAGGTAAAAACGTAAAGTTTGGAAATTGGCTAAGTGAGTTTATGGGAACTCCTTAGTATCTTATAATAAGTAATGTGAGTTATAAAAATAGTTTAAATAAGTCTTCCGCAAGAGTTTACAGTTACGGTCACAGCTTTTAATTATTACGCTTTTTATGTTTTAAATGCTCGCGTAATAATCGGAAAAAGTTTATTCGCATTTTTATAAATGAACTGCTGTGATTGTAACTGCGCTTAATATCATAATTAATGTTAACAATACCGGTGTACAACGGGCTGTTACATTTTATGGTATCAGAGCAGTTTTGTTAGGGAACTCTGATAATGTATATATAGTTGTGTTGTGTGTTGCATAGTTGTATGTAGATTCTTATCGATTACTGCATATGTGATTCCTTAGTGTGGGTCTGATCAATCCATTCCTTTGTGTTACATGCGTAGTCATCGTAAGAAGCCTGCGTGGCAACCTTGGAGCACCGAATGTAAGTCCTTAGCCTGATGTTGTGGATGCAGTGTTGACTGCTCCATGGACAAGAGATGGCAGTAAGTAAAACATGAATATTATAGGACTTAAGGGAAACAGACTTAAATGTTTTGTCTGACCTTGTAGATGAAATTTATAAAGCTAGATTATAAGTGAAAGTTGTAAACAAATCTATGATATGTACGGTATTGCATGGGTGAACCTTGTAGTACTATGAATAATAAAGATATATAATTGAGATGAGTCCATAGTATGGAAACGATATTGGTGAAGCTTCCAAGTATGTGTGTAGTATAGTGTGTACAGTGGACTTGGTGAATAGACTTCATCAAGGTGAGAGATTTAGAACCTGTTGGATTATTGAAAATGGTGAACAGGTATGCTTAAGTATGAGTTGGAATATTCTATGTCTGATTAGAAGTTATAAGTCCCTGATGGATGATGTACACTTAAACAAATTGAGATGGTTCATGCAGAGAAATAAATAGAATAATTGATGATTAATCCTATGGGATTTGACCACTTGGAATTATAATGCTGGTCAAATGTTAAATTGAGATATATTGAAATATGGGATTTAAACCCATAAGGAGGTAGTGTTGATTAAACATAGGCGAGATGAATTAATTATGTATTATATGTATAAGGAAGAAGTTGAGAGAATCGCCATGGATGGCATTGAACAAGGTTCATTGAGAGTATGATTGTCCGTAACAGAATAATGGTCTAGCTTGACCGATATGCCATTTAGGAAACAAATATGATTATATGTGTGCGTTAATGTGTGGAATTCTCCTTGGAAATGGCTACTATGTAGAGATTCAGGTGTTGTGAAGCATAAGAGGATTGATCCATGATGGAGGTCTCTTGGAAATCTCAAAGAATGAATATCGTAATTTAAAATGGCCTAATTACTTGTGGATGTTGTAATGCATTGTGAATAATACCTAATGGCTTGATGGCCAGTATACCTATTCTGATGAATAAACGGATGATAATCCAGTGATGGTCTAAGTGCCAGTATACATATATATGTATGTACACCTTGTGATGGCCTGAGCGCCTAATTATCCGTGTTGAGGTAAATTATTAAATTTTTGTAAAAGGACAATGAGGCCGAATGAAATCCCCGATGATGGGAAGTATCTGAAGAGATTGTATGATTAGAGAATGAGCTAATGTACAACCTGATGGGAAATCATGTGATTAGTGTATGAACTAAGTTACAATAAAGTGTGGAATTATGTGTTTAGCAAAAGAGCTAATGTGTAATGTCAAAACAAAAATGATAAGATTAGTTAATGAGTTGAGGTATAAGTGTTAGTGCAAGGATTGATATAATTTTCCAGTGCACGGATTGAGGTGAAATTAGTCCTCCGTGATAGGACGAATATGTTTAGAAGATCCCTGTGTGATGGGAAGTATATGTGAGATGTGTACAGAACTTTGAGAAAATTCTGCATTCACGAAATAGAGATTATGTTATGAACTATGCCAATTGAATAGTCAAAGTAAGAGAGAAAACAATCTGTGAGAAGAATAAGCAAGGAAGAGATAATGGACTATGGATTTGAACGGTAACATGACAGAAAAAACTATTAAAAGTTAGAAAACGTGTACGAAATTACAAAGAGAATGTGAATTATGATAATAGTGACTTATATGTAAACTATCAGTGAGAAGAATGAAATGAGAGAGTAAGACGAATTGACTTATGTGTAACAGGGTATATCATACCACTACTGCTATGATTATGGGGATAGCCCCATGTGAATATACCAAATATATTTTGCTGTTATATATACAGAGGTGAGACAGACACCAAATGGACTGGGTCCATGTGTGATCTGGAGTGTACGGAGTACCAGTTTTTCCGTTATGTACGGATATGTTATAAGTATGAACTCCCCTGTGTACTGGGTACACGTTTGCTGTTGTATACAGATGTGATGTAAATATGAACTCCTCTATGCACTAGGTGCACGTTATGAGACTTGATATTACCATCTCTGTGCGGCCTATGTGCCCGGAGTGTGTAGCCATCTCCGTGCGGATTATGTTCGCGGAGACTATTATTATGTTATACGAGTAATATGAGATGAGGAAGTATCCCGCAGTGATGAGACTGCTATTATAGTTGAATTGATCTACATAAGTGCACAAATAAGAAACGTTGGGAATACTAATAGAACACAGTCAGCAGGTGGTAGGTTATCATTACTGCATGGATTATATGGGTGGATTCTCTGATCGGTGGGTCATTACATCTGGGGCCCTGAGGACAGCAAGAGCTCGAGCGGTTAAAACCTGTGAATGTTGTTACCCACTGTATTGAGAGAGTTCTTCCATGTGATTAACGCAAAATATGAGGTCAGATATTTGTAAATGGACAATAGTATGTCAGAATTGGATACAAGAGGTGAGGCATAGTGTGTAAAAATTTTAGAAGTGTGATAGTGAAGCACTATTGTGGGTGTAAAGTAAGTTCGATGAAATAATATCGGCTCCAAGTGAGGTAGTAAGTTTGTTGGAATCCTCGCCTTATGATAAAAGAGATAATAATGTGATTTAATGTTGACAGATGGAGTAAGTGTCCTTCTAGGAAGGCTGGTGATGATCAAGAGTTCAGGTTAAAACGGTGAATTATTAGCCCTTATAAAAGGTAAATTGTCATGGAATCAAGCACGAATGTGTAATAATAGTTGGAAGCTGGAATTGCGATCAGTTGCCTAAAAGCTGATAGCTTGGTTGTACTGATAGAGTGAATTGAGGAGTGTTATATATAATCGCATATACCGCTTATGGTGGAAAGTGTGTGGAAAATGCACAGTGCTGACGTTGTTTTGGTTAGGTACTAATAATATATGGTCGAGTGCTTGTGGTAACTTCGAATATTTCGAGAGTCTGATATACCAACCAATGGTGAATTGTATAAGTAGTGGCAATGATGGATTTAGTTTTATGTGACTTGATAATCAAGTTTCAAAGATTCCTATAGGATGAGACTTGCATGTGAGAGACATGACATTTTTAGTGGTCCATCAGTTAATAGTGAAATGGGTGTGGAAAAATGATTCGTCCCAAGGTATTTGGTGAAAGTTGGTAAAACTGTAAGGTGATATTATATTGAGTTTGACATCCAGGATTAAATGACGATGATTACGAAGAAGTGGTATAAATAAGTGGAACAAATGGTTAAGTTGTAACACCGGAGTGGAATGAAAGTTGAAAATAGTTAGTGGGAGAAAATATTAAGCATGAGGCCTTCATGTGGAGGTCATTAATGAGTGTTGTGTTTAGACTATGAGAGGTCTAAGTATGGAGTTGAGCTGATTGAGTTGGTAAAATTGAGATGGTTAAGCTAATAAAGAGTTTAACAATGAGTGTAATTTATGAATATGAGTTTGTAGATGGAAAATTTTCATGAGTATTTGTGGTCGATAGACCTTATAGGGCTAATCGAAAATATAAACTATTATGAGCATTGTTAGTTTCGTATCACAAAGAGAAAGATGTAGTTGTGAGTACCTAAGAAGAGGTGAAAACACGTGACAAGGAAAAATAAAGTATATAAGTATAGAATTTAATGTGAGTCGTAATTGTAGGACACGACAAAGTGCCTTTGAAACTAGAAAGCATGTGCTTGGGTGAAAGCCAAGAAAACAACGAAATGATAAGAGTAGTAACAGTAATGGAAAGAAATGGTTGTTGGGGTATTGTCAAAACAGTGAGGACAGCGAAAAAAGTTAAGTACTAAAGAACGTGTGAGTTGGAAATACTCCAGGAATAACTAGTGAATGTGCATGAAAACGATTAGATGCTTTTGAGAACGACCATGGGTCAGAAATATGGATAAAGATGAGAATGAGGTAAATTAATACCGACAAATCCGTAATATTGTTATATTATTACCTACAGATCAGCGAAAGGGTAACGGGAGACCAGAGAAAGTGTAAAGTATTGTGAATTAAAATGTCACAGAACCATGAGAGACAAGTGATTGTGAAGGATCAAAGGATAATAAGTATCATAAAAAGGAGATCATACTTGTGATAAAAGTAATGTGGTAAAGGAACACACTTGAGGATGCTACTTAGGAGCGGGAGGATGAGATTCTCCGACTGTGTCCTGAGTTAGCGGATGAGTATGATTTAATTTTGCGGACAAAATTCTAAAAAGTTGGGGTGAATATAACACCTCACAATTTTAAATTAAGTATTTAAGCCATTAAGTGTGTAATCAAGTGATGGATTAGTGAAAATCCTAAAGATTAGGCCAAAATACAAAGAAAGGGCAAAACGGTAATTAGCCAACACGCAACCCTAGGAAGATAAAAATTGAGTAGAAGGTCTCAGATGGTAAAAATAACCCTGGAAATGGGTTCAGAACGAAAAATTGAGTGGACAGGCAAGTTTCAGAAAAATCAGTGAATAGTGTTTTTCGCGGGTAAAAATACCGCGTTACGATTGCACCGTAAAACGTGCCAGTTGAATTTTGAGCTCTAGGTTTCAAATATGAGTTATAAATGGTTTTTTGAGTTAGGAAATACGATTTTGATAAAATTTGATGGAATTGAGTCATTTTGGGAAAAATTGATGAATAGTGATTTTCCGGTGTAAAAATACTGTGGTATAATTGTACCGATAAGCGTGAAAATTTTATCATTATTTTTGGGAAACAAAAATATGACATGAACAATAAAAATACGTAGGTCATGAATTTGTGGTTGAAATTAGATGATTGATTAAAGTTAAAACGCGTGTGGGACCCGCCTGTGACTTAAGTGAGTCAAACTCACCTTTTCTTCACACTTTCTCTCTCCTCCCCTCCTTCTTCTTCACGGTGACAGCCCCTCCATCCCCTTCATTGTGCAAAAATTTGATTTCATCATAACTTAGTCGTTTCTCCACCGAATCCATCGATTCTTGTCTTGAAATTCGATGGAAATCATCATCCGAACCCGTTCCACCGATTAGTTTCCTTTGAAACCCTCTCTTTGGTGAGTTATTGCCCATTTACAGCTGCGAATTTTTGGAGAAATTTGAGGTTCATGGAATCATTTGAGCTTCCATTGTTTGGAGGAGTCTTGGGGTAGCATCAAGCCTTGGTTGTGAGTATATTTCCATCCCATTTACATGGTTTGATTGTAGTTTATTTTCATGAACCCTACACCTTGATTTCGTGATTGGTGATGTTAGAGAGCTCAATTGAAAAATGTGTATTAGATGATAATGTCTTAGAATGATGTGTTAGAGCTAGAAATGCCATGAAAATTATTGGTGAAAAATATGGATTTTTAACTTAGAAAAATTGATGATCATGACTTTGGACTTTTGAAATTTGGTGTTGAGACTTTGTATGATGAATTGTGGCATGATGGTATGATGATATAATAGGTT
>NW_026896494.1:0-227226 GCF_033153095.1 Gastrolobium bilobum | reverse complement strand
TCAAGTTTGTACACATAATCCTTAAGCATAGGGTCCTCAAAACCAGGTGGCTGTTCTACAAAGACTTCCTCTTCTATTAATCCATTTAAAAATGTTGTTTTAACATCCATTTGGAATTCTAACTTATTCCTAAACACCCATTTTAGTCCTATTATGGTCCTATTCTTTGGCCTAGGCTCCAAGTGCCAAACTTTATTTCTCTCAAATTGAAGAAGTTCCTCTTGCATTGCTTGAACCCAGTCTGAATCATTAAGAGCATCAACATGGTTAGTAGGTTCAATTAAAGACAAGTAAGCATGAAAAGCACAAAAGTTTTTTAGTTGTGATCTAGTTTGCACTCCCTTTTTAAGATCACTCATGATAAGATCAATAGGATGAGAGCTTTGATGCTTCCAGCGCCTGAAGTGGAATTCTTGGTCTCCTTCCTCAACTGTTTCAGGATTAGCATCATGCAAAAAATGGCTGTCAGATAACATATTCCCTCGGTCTGCATTTGTTTCGCCATGTCTAGCATTCAGATCCCTTTGGTCAGCATCATCAGTATCAGAATTTTGAATTAAAAGCCTTTCTTTATGTTGTCTTGCTTCTGAATTTGCTTCTGGTCTATGCACAAACTGAGAGGGGGGCTGCTCATCATTTTGTCTAGCTGTTGTTGTTCCCAAATGATAATTTCTAGGTGCTGCCACAACATCTTCAGTGGCTAATGTAGCACCTGTAACTGTCAACGGCAGAGTACTGGGTTGTTGATAATGCACAACATCTGTTCCTACCTCTTTCCCTCCTTTTTGTTGTTGGACTCCTGTATTTTCATCTTCATGATCACTTCTTATAGTTTCTGAATTAGATGAAGATCTTACCAATCCTAACTCAAAGCCATCTTCAACCTGCTCTAAAACATTAGATTCATCAAATATCACATGCACACTCTCTTCAACACACATAGTCCTTTTATTGTATACCCTATATGCCTTTTTATTTGAGGAGTATCCAAGGAAAATGGCTTCATCACTCCTCGCATCAAACTTTCCTAATATGTCTTTGCCATTATTATGTACAAAGCATTTACACCCAAAAGTTCTAAAGTGCTCAATCTTTGGCTTTCTACCTTTAAACAATTCATAGGCTGTTTTCTTAAGAATTGGTCTAATCATAGCCCTATTAATAATATAGCAAGTTGTGTTTAAGGCTTCAGCCCAAAAATTCTTTGGTAAGCTACTAGCAATTAACATAGTTCTAGTCATGTCCTCTAGTGTCCTATTCTTCCTTTCAACCACACCATTTTGTTGTGGTGTTCTAGATGCAGAAAATGTATGCTCAACACCATGGACTGTGCAAAACTCAAGAAATTTATGGTTAGAAAATTCACCTCCATTGTCAGACCTAATAGCAAGCAATTTATAACCACTTTTATTCTGAATTTTTTTAATAAAGGCATTAAATTCTGCATATGTCTCATCTTTTCTAGTTAGAAAAATAACCCAAGTGAACCTAGAAAAATCGTCAACTATAACAAAAGCATAATTCTTTCCGGATCTACTAGGGGTTGACATGGGTCCACATAAATCCATATGAATTAGCTCAAGGGGTTTAGAGGTACTTACCATGTTCTTGGATTTGAATGATGACTTAACATGCTTACCTCTTGCACAAGCTTCACACAGTTGGTTATCTTCAACCTTAATTGATGGTAAGCCAACAACTAAGTCAAGCGAGCTTAGTTTTTTCAAGGTAGATAAACTGGCATGTCCTAATCTTCTATGCCACAACAAGGGATCATCATCTAGGACACTTAAACAAGTTAAAGAAACACTTGCAATATAATTTAAGTCTACTTGATAAGTGTTTCTTACTCTTTTACCTTCTAGAATTACTTCATTTGAATTTAATTTTCTCACTAAACAATTTTCAGAAGTAAATTCTACTCTATTACCTTTGTCACAAAATTGAGAAATGCTTAAAAGATTGTGTTTCAAACCTTTGACCAAGAAGACATTATCAATACAGTGAGAAGGTGACTTGCCAACCTTACCAATTCCAATGATTTCACCTTTTTTGTCATCTCCAAATGTCACATTCCCTCCTTGAAAAGGCATTAGTGAGAGAAATCTTGATTTATCTCCAGTCATATGTTTAGAACAACCACTATCAAGATACCACAGGTTGTTCCCCCTCACTTTTGCCTGCAAAAGAGAAAATTAAAGGTTAGATTTAGGAACCCAAACCTGTTTGGGTTCCTTTTTCTTGATATCAGGCTTAACTCCATTTGTTTTTCTCACCCATATCTGTTGAATTGTCATTTTATTTTTAATTTTAGAATTAAAACAGATTTCACGTTGTTTCTTAAGTGAATAGGTGCAGTTCTTCCTATAAGCATCAATTCTTTTCCTACAATCCATCTTAAGATGACCAACTCTCCCACAATGTAAACATATCTTTTTGTCAAACAAATCAACATGTTTCCATTTATTTTTGCTTGCTACACCAAAAAATCCCAGGCCTTGTTTATTTTTATTCACACTCTTAATAAACCAATCAGCGACAGTAATTTCTTCTTTTGTATTACTGGTTTCATTTTTCAAGGCATTTTCTTTAGCAGCCAGACTTTGGTTCTCTAAATTCAGCTTAGCATTCTCAATATTTACATGATTTAGTTTAGAATTAATTTTTTTTAATTCTTCATTTAGTGATTCAAGAGATCTCTCATCATCTAAAATTTTAGTTTTTAGCAAAATAATTTCTGACTTGAGCTTCTTATTTTCTTCATTCAGACATGTTTTAATCTTGATTTCATTTTTCAGGTCCTTTGTTAATTCACTATATTCATCAATAATTTACATTTTTCTCATCACACATAGCCGCATATTCGTCAATCAGAATTTCTATGTGCTTAACAAGATGCTTTTTAGACAAAGAACACAAAGAAGACTTAAGAATTTTAAGATTTACCTCTTGTGGTTCATCAGCAGTTTCTGAGTCGCTATGCACCATTAAGCAAAGATTCGCTTGTGCATCTTCATCAGATTTTTCTTCTTCAGATTCTGAATCGGACCATGCCGCCACCATAGCTCTCTTGAAATCCCTTCTCTGATATTTTTGTTTCTCCCTAGTATGCTCTTTTTGTTCCTTCTTCGATTCATTCTCCAGGAAAGGACAATCCCTAATTTTGTGATCTGATTTTCCACATTTGAAGCATTTTTCATCAACCCTAGGTTTTTGTCTTCCTGAGCGATTCTTTGTTGAGTCGCCTTTTGATTTCTTGAAAAATTTCTTGAATCGACGAGCAAGCATAGCGAGATCTTCATCTTCATCGATTTCTGTTTCATCTTCCTCCTCTCGTTCTGACTTTTGAGCTATTCCTTTTTTCCGTTGAGATTGATTTTTTATTTTGCCCCTTTTTTCCGCCTTAAGTGCGAGCTGAATGTCGTTGTGTTTTCTGAGTGTTTCATTATGAGATAAAAGTTGCATCTCATAAGTCATTAGTGATCCAGTCAACTCCTCAAGTGTAAATATTTTAAAATCTTTTGTCTCCTGTAAAGCAATCACTTTTGGTCTCCAATCTTCATGAGGTAGACTGCGTAGTATTTTTCTAATTTGCTCATCAGTTGGGATTATTTTTCCCAATGCACCAAGTTCATTGACAATATTTGAAAATCGTGTTATCATGCTCCGTATGTTTTCTTTGGGGCTCATGGAAAAAAGTTCATATTGATGCATCAACAAATCAATTTTTGACTGCTTGACTTCATTTGTTCCTTCATGGGTAACTTCCAATAAATTCCACATCTCCCTTGCTGTACGACAACCCATAATTCTATTGTACTCTTGTGTGCCAAGACCACAATGAAGAAGTCTTTTGGCTTGAGCGTTGAATTCTAATTTTTTCCAGTCTTCATCGATATATTCATTGATTGGCTTTGGTTTCAAGTCTCCCTTGTCATTCATTTTAGTGATTTCAAAATCACCATTTTCGATTACATTCCAGACTTGATAATTCTCGGCTTTTATGAAAATCTCCATTCGATTCTTCCAGTAATTGAAGAATTTTCCTTCAAAAAGCGGTGGCCTTTGAGTTGAGTACCCTTCTCGGATTGACTCCATTCTTGGATCTACTCTTCAGGAATTACCTGTAAAATAAAGAGAACCACGCTCTTGATACCAATTGTTAGTCCCAGTGGTACTCAAGAAGGGGGGTTGAATTGAGTAGTAGCACCTATCTCTCTTTTTTATTTTTATTCAAATATAACTTTTAATATAATTTTCTAATTTTTGCTAATAAAAGGAAATCACAAGAATGATGCACAAATAAAAAAAAAACACAATGATTTCTACGTGGAAAAATCTACTAGGCTCTATAGGAGTAAAAAACCACGACCCACTTGGATTTCAATCCAATGGGATTTAAAAAAAAACTTCACTAATTTCAATGAGCCAAAATACTCAAGTACAAGTAGATCCTAATCTACTCTTGAGGCACACTACTTTGATTCAACCCTTTAAATCAAAGTTTACACTTATCCACCGATAAGCCCACACCTATTGTTACTACCAACAATAGCAAGTCTCCACACACGGAGAAAAATCAACTTAAAATGAACCACCTTACTAATACTTCTAGAAAATCTAAAAGGTGACGATGAAGCACTTAAAACCTAAGCTTGTAAAAAAAGTTAATAAAGAACACAAGTCTTAGGCTAAAAATTTAGATCTCATTTGCTGCTTCACTATGAGACTATTGGAGCATGGGTATATATATAGTAAAAAAAAATTTCATAAACTTTTGCTCCCATGATAATGCTGTTTAGACTTTATCCTTATCTCTTAATTTCAAATTTTGATTCTGCTCTTTATCTTCAATTAACTGCAACAACTTCAAGCTTTATCTTATCTTCAGATTTGGAATCTCAACAACCTTTTGATATGCTGTAACCACCCAACAAAAATCATCCTGTTTTTTGATCAACAAATAAGGTTGTTAGGATTTGTAATTTAATTATATCAATTGTGTCATCATTAAAATATTTTAAAGCATAGGGTGCAACAATTCCGCTTTTGAGATGGGTTGAAAAGCTCAGTCCGCCCCGCTTAATATATATATAAGCCGAAAGGCAACTTGGGTTTGTATAGCTCCTCCTCCCCTGTCTCAACAACTAGAAATACTGGATAATATTGTACCAATCAGTAGTGGATCCTCGGTATCAAATTGAGCTAGATATGATTAATGATTAATACATAAATTACTTTTTTTAAGGATAGGATTATTTTATAGTTGTATAAATTATGCTCTCAATTTTAGTTGTTGATTCTACTTGCATGTGTTTAATAAAATTAAAATCGTAAGATACACAAGTACATCAATAATTAATATTGAATGTAAGACTTCCTAATATTACATACAAAATAATCCTATTTTTTTATTAGATATGTAAACTTTTTCATGAGCCTTTAGTTAGTAATTTTAACTTTTTAGATAATTGATCAATAATTTAGTTCTAGACCACAAGGCATTAGGCCTAGTCTTGGGCTCATTCCCCCTATCCTCACCATAAGATTATGGTCTTTACCGCACCATAAATTCTCTGCTCTCATTCTCATGCACTTCATCACCTTATCATGGGGAATTAAGTGACCTCACACATGTGAGCGGGATCTACAGGAATAACAATTTTGAGGTCACAGAATATTGCACATGATCAGGGGAGTCTTTCACCCTTGTGTAAGCCTCCTTCTCTCTAACAGAGAGGGCTTTTCAGTTTTCATCCTTCTTCACCATTGTTGCTAAGTTTGTGCACACACTCCTCAGAACCAACCTCTCAATATACAAATCTCACCTCTACTCAGTCTAATCCGACGTAAGCACCCTAAGTCCAATCTAGTTGAACTCTTATTTTTCGTACTTCAACCTCTCTAGCTCACTATATATTGATCATTGTATCCCCTTTGTGTGTTGACACCTCATTCCTCAGGTCCACTTTAAATAAATAAAAAAGGATATCCGTATCACAATCAGGAATTAGACCATTACTTCCTGTATTTATCTATATAAAAGTTAAATGTTAGGATAAAGTGAAAATAAGGATTATCGCATGGAAATACCTATATTAAATATGAAGACATTCATGACATTTTTAAGAGAATTGATCTTTTGATTAATAGAGATTATTTATTTTTTTTGGTAATGTACTGTTTTTTTACATGCATATTAAATTGTGCAAATCACTTTTAATGTGACTTTCCGTCTAAATAAGTAATGGAAACAATGTTATATGCATATCTTTTCTCATACATCGTCTTCTATTAATGATTTGGGGAAAAAATACCATAATCTATTAATAATATAAGAATAGTTGTATAATTTAAAGACTTTTTTGGAAGCATATTTTACAGGTTTTGAAAATAATTCGTACGCAAAAAATAATAAATATCTAAATTTTTATATTCTTTTAAAAGTGATTCTATTTTATCATTGAAACAAAAAATTGATTACCTTTTGAAATATCACTTTCAAAGTTAATAAATTTTATCTTAATTCTATCAAAATAATTTCTTTAAGCGAATATAAGTTCATCTAATTCAAACTTATAAAAATTCATCTATTAAAAAAGGAATAAATTATATTTACAAATGTTTTGTTTACACATTTTATAAATTATACGTACTATGTATTTTCGGAAGTATATTCTTAATCGAGTCTACTCTCGGGAGTATATAATATAGCTTATAAGGGTTTGTAAATAAAGAATTTGTAAATATAACTTTCCCAACTAAAAAAACAAAATAAAACTTATGAAAAATCGTCCCCTTCGTATAACTTGCATGCGGTTTAACAGGACGTGTCATGTTTGGTTTTGCATTATTTGAAAGGCCTGAGTTTTGGGCTTTCGGTTGGCATTGCTCTCAATTTTTTTTAAGGCTATTCTTGTAGGAGATAACATATGTTATTCATAAGATATAAAATGATGGGGGCCACTATTAAAAAAAATGACAGTATAATTATCGAAGTATATATGGTATAAAATAGTAGTTTCCTATAACATGAAACTATTATTTTTGTTTCTTTTATTAAATCGCTTCTTATAAAAATTGATTATGAAACACAAATTTGGATTTTGGTTTTTATCAAGATGAAAATTTGAACCTTAAAACTGGCTTCGCATAATGATCGGCAAACGAACCAAAAAAGCATTAGTGTAGTGGTTGAAATGGGTGAGCAAATATGTAGTGCTTCAGAACTAATGCAGTGTCACAGAAAGAGAAAGAGAGCGAAGAAGAAGGAAGAGAGAGGGGACCATAGAATTAATTTCCCCTGCTAATAAGTTAAGAGGATGACATAAAATTAATCAGTCGAAATTAACCCATCAAAAAGTTAAAAATAAAGAAGTAAAATAAATCAATTTTTATATATAAAAAAGATCAAATGTTTTAAAACAGTCATTATATCTATCCTACAAAATATTAAAAATCATGTAAAGGTCTTTAAAATTATATTTCATCATAATTTATAAGTAGTAATTATTAACATAAATGTTCCACCAAAAAAATGTATTAACATAAATAAAAAATCATAAATCAAATTTAACATGACCCAACAATAATAAATGTTTAAACAATTCACTTAGTTCACATACTAACTCAGCTCAAACCCATTTAATTCTCATGAATTAAAAAAGATAAGTCCACATGATTCAACTTTTTTGTGAACTACATTGTAAATAACCCTACCTATCATTTTAATTGATTGAGCTAGGTTGGCCCAGGCAAAACTCATATTGACAATGGTAGAAATCCCACTGCAAAAGTTAAAACCATTTTGTCTCGTTGAATCGAGATTGCAAGGAAGCATGTGCTTCAGAAGTCAACTAAAGTGCATTGACTTAGCATCCTTGAGTTACGTTTTCGTAACCTTAACCAACATTCTCCTCACTGCGTAAATTCCTCGTTATGTCATTGTCATGTATGGGACCCATGCTCCCAATAACCCAAGGGGTCCACATGAAACCACTATAATAATTAGAAATTTCTTTTTCTTTTTGTACATTCTTTCCAGTGGGTCCTATAATGTCATTTAATCTTTTAGGGAGACGATAATTTTTTTAAGTAATTATTCATCATATATATATATATATATATTTCGTATAACATTAATTTTTATATCAATTTTAGTTATTTAGGATCTAAACCATTAAAATGATTATGACATTAGCAAAAAATAAAAGAATCCCAAACGTAGATGGCGGGATCTTTTATGAAATAAGAGCAGGGAAGACTTTTATGAATAGAGAATCTATAATCTATAATTAGATATTGTATTATTTGAATTTCACCGTATTGATTGTTGGCACTTATAAGGAAATTTATTTAGAGTGGAGCCATAGGGTGGTGGCAGTTGGCCCTCTCGTGACTGATATATTACGGAGATGGTGACTTAAATTGCTCCCAAAAAATGTTACCACAATAATAACTTGGGAAATAGTTTTTTATTTTATTTTATATGAATATTTTTTCTCATTTTACATTCACAATTAAAAGATAGGTCCCATCTTGATTTCTTTGTCTTTTCATTTTTGTGTGGACCTAATTCATGTATTATGAATATAATATGAGACAATTTTCTTATATAAAAATGAGAAAATTAAACTCCTGATAACTATGGCCATATGAAAATGAGTTGACATTATCCTTTTTCCTCCCACGTTGTAACAAGACCAAGAATTGAGCAAGCTGAGATTCAGAAAAGTAATACCATATCATCACATACCCAAGCACCACTCCTATATATATACGAGATATTAAATTAATACTTCTGTTTTTTTTAATCATACTTAAAAGTTCCACCATAAACAACTTAGTATCCAATTCTGAATAAAATATAATTTTTGTTGTTGACAAATATATAAAAAATTTCTTCAACTTTACTTATGTGTAAAAATTATTATTTTTAGTTTGACCAATTAAATTTTCTGTTTTCTAGTCATTCATGTGATTAATTCCTTCTGTATATTAAATTTAAATAATTGTTTCTAAGTTTTAACAAAAAATAAATTAATAAATAAATTGGAATATAACATTTTAAGACAAAAAGGTCTGGCTCTTCACACTCTTTATATTTTTAAAAATTTCAAAATTAATTAATCGTATTTTCATTTTTAAAAAATATGTGATTGGAAGTATATATATATAAAACTAGCTTAATAAAGACATTGATCTATTATTTCTATCAAATGTTTCTGGTCACCTTAAAGGCTTAAACTGTTCTTCCATTCTTTGAACTTTGAATGATTACTATTTCCAGATTCTCCAACACGATCCCCTTTCAAACTCGGAAGTGGGAAATAACTTTTACAAATGGTCTTTTATATTTTCGTTTCTTGGTTTGCTCATGAATACCACTGCATTGCATTAGCACCAAAAGAATCAAAAAGACAAATAGGCAAAGCGTCCACTCAGCTGAAAAGAGGAGGGAAGGCTGATCTTTGTGCCCCCCCTTTTCGCGTAGCTTTTGATTTATCAAATGTCAGAGGTAGTACTCCTTAGGTGGCAAAGATATGCGCCTTTTAATTGGCCACTACACATAAACCTATAAACCTTATCTTAGAAAGAGGTGAACTCAAAATGAATCGGAAAAGGATTGATCCTAACAAATAGTACCTTCAATAAGGTCAAAATATATATATGGAGATAGAGATGAGGTTAGTATTTCCTAGTTTAACTACTTCCTTTTTTTTTTTTTTTTGGTAATCAACTACTTCCTTTTTTTATTTGTTTTGAAAGCGCTACATCTCTTATTTTTTTGTTGATAATTAATGGAACATTCATTTTTGCTCCAAGGGTAGTGTTATATATAACCATCTTTTAAGATTCATTAAAAAAAAATGTATGTAATAATTACTAATGTAAAGTGATCATATTTCAGATAAAATTTATGAAACAAATAAACCTAAACATATTGGGTAAATGACATTTACCCTCACAGCAATAAGCCCTTGGGTGAACATATGGCCAAAAAAATTATAATTAAAAGGTTTAAAGTAATGAGTGTATAAAGAGTAGTGATGGCTGGTGTAACCACCGGGGAAGAGGTCACGTAGTGATGAGAATGTGAAATTAGTTCATACTAACCATAGTTTAAATTCAACCCATTAATCAAAGGGCAAGGGCTTTATAAATTTCATCAACGTAATCATATTTGTAATTGAGTCACTTTCTTAATCATTACAATGAGATTATCTTCACTCTTAAATCATTCACATGTATGTATCCCCATTGCCACAAACTTTAATCATAGGGGCAATAGTGAAGTACAAGCAATTTTCTTAGTTTTCCTTTTTTTGATATTTGCGGCAAATTCGAAGCTTTTGACCCATAATTGTTCGATTAATATATCCATCATAAGATGATATGTTTCTCGAATAGCTATATTTAGATCAATGAATTACTTAGTATACATTGATTTTCAAGAATACGTAAGTATCACCCTGAAATAATATATGTGTGTCTGATAAAATGCTTTTCTTTTTTATAAATAAAACAATTAAAATTCAAAGTAACTCGAACTGTACAAACTACTGAAAATCCGATATAAAAACTCTTTTCCAATCTATTTTTTCCAAAGGTTTGTTTTCATAAAAGACTATTTGTCTCTTAAGATATATCTACAACTAATTTAGATAAGATTTTCTACGGTTACTTTTTTTTTTTAACTAAGTTTTACCAGTAAGACATGAAAGTTGTATTTGTAGATAATAATATTTAAAGTGTACATTATAGAAATACTTTTTCATATATATATACACAGCTTGCGTAATATTAATAGGATACCTGGTGATTATATTGTTAAACGGATTGGCTTTCATGTTCATGGATAGACTTTTTTTTTATCTTCTCTCTCGCATTTTTCCATGAGATTCTAGATACATTATCACAGTCATTCTAGATACATTCTAGATTCATTATCTGATGACAATCTCCATTCTCCAACGTAACTTTTCAATGACAAAAGGTAACATAGCTGACCTCCATTACCTCCTTACAAAACTCTCACGCTCTCTCTCTCTCTCTCTCTCTCTCTCTCTCTCTCTCTCTCTCTCATTTTCTTTCTTATAGTCAAACCTCACGAATAAAAGCGCTGTGCTAGAGCTCTTAACCTTTCTTTGGTGTGTTAGGAGAGAGAAAAAGACAGTACCAATTAACATGGTGGCTTCAAAAGGATAATTATTAATTAACTCCATGTGAAAGAACCAAAAAGGAATAATGTACAAAAATACCATCTATATAGTTTTTTCTCTCTCTCTCTCTCTCAGAAAATTAGGCTTAGCTAGGAAACCCCAACACTTTAGGATTTTTATCTCTTCCTTCAACGAAAAACACACACAAACCGCAGCAATCATCATGTCCTCTCCCTCCTTCCCTTCATCATTAGTCCCTCACTTTCATCATCACCACCACCGCATCTTTTACCTCCCACCAACCGCACCTAAGCCATCATCATCCACCTCTAAGATCATCAAAACAAGAAAGAGAAAGGAGAGAGAGAAGGGTTAGAAGATGAAGATGGCTTCACTCAAGAAGAAGAAACCCTACCTCCTTCCATTTCCCACCCTCTACGTCCTATTGTTTTGATTCAAAAGGGTGATCTTCTTCTTCAATGCTTCTCATGCTACTTTCTTCTCTTCTCCGGGAATTGAAGCGTTATGGTCCGATTGTTTGCTTTACATCAAGCAAATTAACCTATATTTGTCTATTATCTTTTTGCACCACTTTCTTTCTCTCCCTCTCTATATATATGGATTTCTTTATCTTTACATCTTTGTCAGATTTTGTTTGATTTAAATAGGTGATTGAAGATTATATATGTGGATCCGATTCTATAGCGTGGTACGTGGTTTTCGAGCTTGGTGTTTCTAGATAACATGTTGATGAAAACTTTTTCTTGTTCTTTCTGTTTTGTTGTTCAGCACTATTACTTTATGGTTTCCCTTACTTGTAAATTTGATTTGAAGAGAGGAGTTTGTTACTTCAATTTAAGTGTATGAAGACAGTTGGAGGTATAGATCTGGGTTTCCATATTATGTATGATAATAAATGTTATTCTTCAGAATAATAGCGCAGTTGGATTGTTCCAAACTATGATATTTTGTGTACTATAGAGTATAGACATTATTGTTCATGACCCCAAGCCATCATCATGCTCTCTGCAGTTCCTTTCTTGAAGTAGGGTTCCATTTAATAATATTCCTTTTTTGGGTGCTGACATGTCTTCTTCTTTTTTTTTTGTAAAAAAAAAAAAAAGTTACACTGGACTTATTTTTTTGAATCTCGAGAAGAACAAGAAAACAGATACTGTAAGTCATATATATACACAACCACCATCGCCAATGAAACATTCTTTATTAATAAATGAATTTGGTTGCTGGAGTACATTTTTATGATCGATATTCATCTTTCATTTCATTACTAGATGAGTTTAAGATCATACAAAAACTAGCAAGCTATTAGTTTTTTTTTTTATTCACATATAAATTCTGATAACAGAAGATATCTTCCACAATTCTGTTTAGCATCCTCTATTTAAAACTCAGCAATTTATGTACTTATATATATCTTAATAATTTGTATGCAAATTTTAGAATTTTCCTTAAGGGGGTTTTCTCCTATTGCATCTTGCTCTAAATAATTAACTAATACATAGCTTCCCTCGTGTGATTTTAATTAGAAAGGGAGGTTGATGCCATGCATTGCTTTCTGGTTTATTGGGTTCAAATTAATGCCAATACATTAATTTGTCCGAGTATGATTCTCATGAGTTGCCATAGTCCACATTTGCCCTTTTTTTCAAGACTTGGAGCCAATTATCTATGTCGGTGTCCTTCCATCGCGGGCTATTATGTTAGGTACAGTTTCACAGAAAAACCATGAGCTGTTAAGCACCAAAGGGTTTGTGATGAATATAGGAGTCATAATAACTTCGTTTTCTTGTGTTACACATTTTATCCTTGAGATTTACCTGCCCATCTATAATTAAGTTAAAAACGTATATATGTGTCCCATGTAAGTAGTATTAGAGATAATTAAGTGACAAAATGAGTGTTTGCTCTTGTGAACGGTCATCTCTCCTATCTGTACTTAGAGATTAATTGTTTAGGGTGTCTATACACATTTCCTATAGGTCAGCGAGAACAAGAAGTATTAATTGATACCCCCAACACACACACAGAGAGAGAGAGAGAGAGAGACACAATGATTTGGCATTTACCACGTACTCTTGGTATTGTATAACATCCGTTTCTAGCTCCTGTCTCTTTGAATATCAATCTATCTTTCATCATTAAACAAAAGTTCAATGGCTTAGAAACATGAATGGATTTTCTAAGTGGACACTACATAACTCAAATTACGATTAAATTGAATTTAATCCCTTTAGAGAACCATATAAAGGGCAAACCCCGGTGTACAAACTCCCTTTGTTGCAAGGGTACGAGGGACATTCCGATGACAATAAGTAACCTTATCGCTGCTTCAAGCTCTTTTATTTTTTAATTATTAATATGCCTTTTTTATTACATTCATATGCATTAATTTATCGGAATATCCTGTTTATAAAGAATCACATTTAGAAACAATTTGCCACGTAATTACTTTTTTTGCCTTGATATCCTATATAGAGAATGAATATGTTGGTTATCTAAAAACAATAAATTGAATATGTTATTTTCTTATAAAGAATCAATTCAACCCACAAATATTTTTCAATGTTTTTATATTATATCTCTAACACACACTCCTTGTGTAAGAGATCTTTGGACTTGAAGTATGAATATTACACATGTCCATTTTTTTATTCTACTTGTGTTGACTTAATTTTATTAAAAAGTGTGGGACAAAGAAAATGAAACTTGTGACTCCATGGTCAACAAAGCTCTAATACCATGTAAAATAATCGTATCACCCAAAAACTTAAACTTGAAAGGCCTTCAATAATTTTATATTATCTTTCCCTAATATTTCTAGTCATCTAGTGTGGCAGCGATCTATGCAGTGACAGAGTTGAAGGACGTCTGTCTTACTTGACTGCTGTATGAGCGTGATTTAGACAGTTATTTGTGTGTGTGTAATTAGCACTCATGTTTACGAAGCAAATTACGAACGATATTTTCAATCGATATGAATTACGTCCATTAATAATTACTATAAAAAAGATTTGTTCCGAGTATCGACGCATGCATGTCATTCTAGGAATTTCAACGAAGTAGATGCAAGGCTTTCTTGTGAGAAACGTTAGCGTTTTTGGCTTGGATATTACGTTATATGTTTAGCAGTTTTGCTGATCTGTTAAGCTTTGTTGTGTTAATGTGTTTCTCATTTATAATAACACTTGTGTTGTGGATATGCTTAATGTGCAAATTAAGTTCTAACGAGAAAGGCAAAGTCACAGTGTTTACGGCTAATAATAAGGGAACACAAATAACCAGCTGTGGCAGCTCTTTTCTGTGCTCCGTTTTGCTTGCATAGTTCACAATATCATGCAATTAATGCATCAGCATCTATTGTGCTTGTGAATTATTTCATTTCTCTTCTTCAATTTGGAGGTTTTTACTTTGTACCCATAAATTAGCTTGGAGGCAAACTATATATATGAAACAAAGTGTAAAGCATGATTTGACTTCAATTTAGGTACGATATCATCAATGGACCCAATGCCCACTGGAATAATGGTATAAAAAGCAATGGGTCCTGGGATTTTTTATGTCAACCTTAAAAAGAGTAAATAATATATAGATTAAATACTCTTTTTAGTCCCTCGCAATATCTACGAAGTCCTTTTCAGTCCCTAGCAATAAAAAAGGGACAAATTGGTCCCTGAAATAACAAAAAAGAGGCCACGTTCATCCTTCTGTTAACTCTCACCTAACGGTCCAACTAACGGTGCACAGTTGACACGTTAGTTTGCTGACGCGGCTTGGATGTGGGACACTGTGAAAAACGAGACGACTACGTTTTGGTCCCTGTCAAAATCACGAGGGCCATTTTGGTCCCTGTCAAAATGCACGAGGACGTTTTTAGTCCCTGACAAAAAGCACGGGGCCCTTATTGGTCCCTAACCAGAGAAAAATAGGCACATGACTTCATTGCTTTCTATGCAGTCCAATTTTGCAAAACAGAAGTGCATTACATCAAAAACAGGAGTGCAATCCAATTTTGCAAAACAGGAACATGACATTAAATTGGATTTGTATGCAGTCCAATTTGTTAAACCAGAAGACATGGATGTACAAGAACTACAACTACATATATTAGTTAAAAAACATCAAAAATGGTAAACTTAAACATTCATCAATCCTGTGAAACATAATAGCTGGAACATGATTTGAGTATCATTATATTTGAAGACATGGATGTACAGTAGTGCATTACAAAATAAAGTCAACTGCTAGGAATTAAAAGAAAGGCCTATAATACAATATGACTAGAATTTACAAAAAAAATATTGACATAATAAGGCCTCCAAATACATAATGGCCAAAATTTTCAAAAAAAGTCAATCACATAATAATAAACCCTTCTCAGTTGGCTCATGCACTACTCCCAGGTCATATACAGCAGCAGGTCATTTTCTTGAGGCAGGCCTTGGTGGCCTAAAACCAGGTGTGCTCATGAAGGCCAATAATCTGCTTCGTGTGCCACTGGTTGCTGCATTCATTGTTTCATTACTCAACAACTCATTTGCCTGTTGTGGATTTGATGGAGGTGGACTGCTTCCTCTCAAGTTGCCTTCATGTGGCTGAGAACCACCAACTGTTGCAGTCCAGTCAACTGTCATGCATTGCAATTATCAACAATCATTTACCTGGCTTCTTCTCTGATTTTTCTCTGTATTTAAATATCAACAATCATGCAATTATCTTTTATAGAAAAATAAAGAGTATAATTGTAATGCTACACTACTGAAGATATTGTTCGTAAATCGCATAACGCTATGTCTTAAACAGACTAAGAGAATCAAAACAATTCATAGTATTCTAGGGATCGTAGAAGTTGTTTGCAAGAGTCAAGAATCCCTTTTAACAAAGTGGGAAGCTTAATTAGCAATGCAAAAGAAATGAATAATCGTTAATAAGGTCGAAACTTCAGTTAGAAACACAAACTTCATTGAAATAAAATGCCAAGAAGGAGTATTTTACTTTGTGATGAAATTTAGTTTAATTACTTTGTGATGAACAAATGGATTGCACTCTTTGTTTCTGATGTAATGCACTTCTGTTTTACAAAATTGGACTGCATAGAAAAGCAATGAAGTCATGTGCCTATTTTTCTCTAGTTAGGCACCAATAAGGGCCCCGTGCTTTTTGTCAGGGACTAAAAACTTCCTCGTGCATTTTGACAGGGACCAAAATGGCCTCGTGGTTTTACAGGGACCAAAACGTCGTCGTCTCGTCTTCCACGGTGTCCCACATCCAAGCCACGTCAGCAAACTAACGTGCCAACTGTGCACCGTTAGTTGGGCCGTTAGGTGAGAGTTAACGGAAGGATGAACATGACCTCTTTTTTGTTATTTCAGGGACCAATTTGTCCCTTTTTTATTGCTAGGAACTGAAAAGGGCTTCGTGAATATTGTGAGGGACTAAAAAGAGTATTTACTCTAATATATAAAACAAACATAAAAGAGAATCTTCGACGTCTTTTACTATTTTGTGTGTACATCTGATATATATGGTAGGAAATAACTATAAATCTTTGTCACGGGATGCAAGATAATATCTTTGGCACTTAAAGTGTCACTTTAGTTTAACTCAGATAGTGTGACTTTATTTACTGACGATTAATTCTTAAATTTTTATATGGCCCAATACAGTGTAATAACTAATTAACTATAACTACTCTTCTGAGTATATTGGACAATTAATTAACATTTAATAACCCATTCCAGAATAGGTTCATTGATGAAAGCAATATTATGCGTCATTTTACTAAAAAAACATGACATGTAACATATAAGCACACAATCTTCCAAAAAAAAAAATATGTATATAATCACACATACTATTGGATTCAAAATAATACATTATTAAATTATACCTACAAGCAATAACAGACCTATAAAATTTTATTTATGTCTACACACTTACAATAAAACAATAAAGAAAAAAAATTAAAGAAAATTTTAAATATATTAAAATACAAAAGAATATAAACAAAAAAAGAAAAGAAAACTTTAACTTAATAAAAGAAAAGTAGTCAAGAGTCAACTAAACTGTTACAATAGAATATTTTGGGTCCTCAACAAAAATTACGGGCCCCAATTTATTCTCTTAGGAAAAAAAAGTCGACTTGTGGTCCCTTGGAAATCAAAAATAGATCCAGATATTCAAAATCATGGTCCTCTGAAATTCAAGAAGATCCGCATTAGTCCCTCAAAAGGACTAACATGGATCTATTTTAAAATTTAATGAAATTACAAGTCGATTTTTTTTAAGAGATTAAATTGGGTCCCATAATTTGTGTTGATGACCCAAAATATATTTTATTTTTTCAAAAAATTTGTATGTGCACTTGCAGATATACTTGCAGACATAGAGATCTGCCATTGCCTACAAGTAGTGTTTAAAAATCCGGCCCGACCATCAACCCGGCCGAGGTCAGGGGTCATGGGGTCACAGGTTCAACCGAGGGGTCACGGGGTCACTACGCTGACCCTGGTTTTATATATTAAAAAGGGATAGGATATTGTGACACACAAGTAATGTTACGCACAATGTTACGCACAATCATCTTACCGTTCAATTGAAAATCTTATCCGACGGTCCTCGTTGGTCTCATAAATATCCCGTCTGATCGTTTCTCTCTCCCCTTTCTCTCTCTTTTCCCTTTTCTCTCTCTCACTATACACAGTAGCTGCCGCTGGCCTAGCCTCTATCTCCGACGCCGACGCTGCCGCCGCCACCCGCCTCCGTCGGACCAATATCCCCTCTGTCATCGTCTCTCTCTCCCCTTTCTCTCTCTTCCCTTTTCTCTCTCTCACTATACACAGTAGCCGCCGCCACTGCCCTAGCCTCTGTCTCCGACGCCGTCGCCGCCACCCGCCTCCGTCGCACCGCCGCCCACCTCCGTCGCGCAGAGAGCTTCGCTGAATACACGATAGTGAGGGACCGATTTTTAACAGGTTCTACTTTTACCATATTATTAGCAGCGTTGTTGATTTTACATAAAAATATTTCTGAATCTCAGAGCATTTCGCATTCCCACAGTAATTGTTAATTTTTTTAATAATGATTTTGTTTGTGTCATGTGAATAATCTGGTAAAATACCATTGAATCAGAATTATGTCTATTTGATTGAAAACATTTTATTATTTTTAATTTGTTGTCCTTGATGATTTTTTCACTTATCTATGATCATATATACCATTTAGCATATCAACCCCGATAGCATATCATATATACCATTTAGCTTCATAGTTGATTGCTCTTGAGACACGGCAGAATTTGCTTACTGTGTTTTTTGGGCTCGTTGTATTCTCAAATGTCTCCTCATCATACTCATATCCAGCCTGCCAGAAAAACAAAACTCTCCTTCATAAATCTGTAATTCACTGCTTGATTTTGATGGCTTATAATACAACTAAACACAAATGGAGGGGGGTTAAACATGTGTTGGTTCTGTGCATTCGTTGTTGCACAAGATAAATTTAGAACCAAACTAAATAATTAAATATGCTACCTTTCCTCGTCGTGTGCCCATGTAAATACCAATTTAGCTATCTTGATAAGTAATAAACTCACTGTAATGACTTTGACAGATATCTTACCCTGACAAAAGAATCTCGCACACAAGTTTTCCACCACACAATGTTTGGCATTTTGGCAGCATACCCAAAACATGGATACTTCCTTGCCATGTCCTTGTATGCCAGCTTAAAGCCCTCATCCATACGCTTGTAGTCTGGGCATGGAAGGCCAACTGCTTTGGCTGCCATGCAATAATAGTCACCAAGCTCCCCTTTGTAAGCCATTAGGGTACCAGTAACATCTATAGTGACACAGCGTAGTTTAGCCAATATTGACATGGTAGCACAAATTAAGAAGCACACCCTTTGTTGGCTAAGTGAATGTTTAGAAGAATTTCCAGTATAGCAATGCCAATATAAATTTCAAGGAACCAACTAATGGGGTAAAGTATTGAACTCCTTCAACATTGATGCTAAAGCCTGCATATGCAATTCCAAAATTAGCTGGTTAAGTTTAAAAGAAATTTTGATTATAAAAAAGCTTACATGATGATATGGCTTCGTAAATTGTTTGGCAATAAGTAAAAAGGAGGGGCAAGGGCAAGGGGAAGGATGCTTAATATTGGTGTTTTAAATGATATTATGGCACAAAATAGAACTTTTAAAATAAACATTAAACTTGTGATCTACTAGACAGTCATGGATACATGCAAGCAGAAAACAAAAAGAAATGAATTCTATAGGCTACAAGAGACTATAAAGTGCACATACTGGCACCATACACTTGCTCTAAGAGGAAAAAAAACCATTTAAATTACACTGACCATTATAAACAAATAAGAAAGTTTTGAAGTTACACCAATACTATCCTGAAAGATGCTATTTTCGTTCATGCACAGCAAAATTATTCCAATAACTCTAAATATGCCTACTGGTTTTTTGTCAAACTAGTGTACAATTTCGTGGAATGTGGATAGTGATTATGATCGACTCGATAGAAAAGAGTGAGTAGTGTGTATTTTTCATTGTGCTCAGGGTTTAGTTGTGAAGCTGGTAAAATTTAAAGTGAAATTCGTCTTTGTGTTATATTTTTTTATCTGTTTTTCAAGTTCAGAAACAAATAACCATTTCTTTTTTTTTTCATTATGAAGTAGCTTGGCGGCTAGACAATCAGCTCTTTGGCATATTTGAGGAGCAAGAGGTTTGTCCAGAATCCTTGGATCAACTTTTGTCTATTCATTTGAGATAATTTGCCTCATAAAAAATTGCTTATAATCAAAATCGGTAAGTATACATTTTGTTGTTGTTGTTGTGATTAAGAGTATTTGAATGTTATTTATATGTTTATTGGTTTTAAATTTTTAGGTATATTATGGATGAGCATCCGGACTACATTAACTTAAATGATGAAATTAGGAATGACATACATGTTGAATTGGGTGATGAGTTATTGAATATAGATGATGATCCAATAGATTACATCAACTTCAGTGATGATGAAATTATAGAAGAGATGCCTCTTAATTTAGGAGATGACATATCGAATGCTTTAACTGATAACATTCCAAATGTCATTCCCTTGACACCGACAAAGAATTCTAATATTTTGATTGAGGTTGGAATGGAATTTTCCGAACAAAAGGATGTACTGGACTTGTATACAACATATGGCAAGGTAAAAGATTTCGGAATCCGAATACGAACAAGGAGGGGTAATTACTTTAGGCTAGTTTGTGCTAGACAGGGACATCCACCACAAAAAAAGGATAAAGATGTTGCTCAAGTTTGTCAGACCAAATTAAAAAAGACATCATCAATACGCGTTGGGTGTGAAGCTTATGTAAGTGCTTATAAAAGTGAAAACACAAAAATGTGGAGAATTACACAATTTAACGACAACCATAATCACGGTCTTGTGACTCCAAAGAGTGTTCGTTATCTCAGATCACAAAAAAAAATGTCTACTGCTGCAAGATCATTGGTTGAACGCTTTAGTGATGCAAGCTTGCCCACAGGAAAAGTAGCTACCATCTTCAAAGGCGATGAGTTATCATTTGACAGTCGAGATTGTTATAATCATCTAAAAAGTGTGAGGAGAAGAATATATAACACAGGAGATGCACAAGCTGTGTTACACTATTGTGTTAAACAACAATCATTGCATCCAAATTTCTTTTTTTCCATTAAATGTGACGATGAAGATCGCATGGAAAGCTTTTTCTGGATTGATGCAAGGTCCAGGCAAGCTTATGAGCTATTTGGTGATGTCATCACATTTGACACGACATACAGAACTAATAAATATTCAATGCCATTTGGACCTTTTGTCGGTGTCAATAATCATTTACAGTCAATCTTGTTCGGATGTGCTTTATTGAAAGACGAAACAGAAGATACTTTTGTGTGGCTATTTAAGGAATGGCTTCGAGGAATGAATTGGAAACATCCAGGCGCCATAATTACTGATCAGGTATAATCATTTTAAGTACATCTTTTCAATTGTTTCTTATATTAATCATTGTATTCTTACATATGTCATTGAATTTACAGGACATGTCAATTACCAATGCAGTATCCAAAGTTTTCCCAAAAAGCAAGCATCGGTTTTGTATGTGGCACATCACAAAAAAGTTTCCGGAAAAATTGTCTCACGTCTATCAGCAGCATGCCACATTTAAGAGTGATTTCAATAACCGTATCCATACAAAAAAGAGCACTCGAGATTTTGAAGACAAATGGCAACGTATTCTTGATAAGTTTGGTCTTCATGAGAATGAGTGGTTGCAGTCACTTTATTCAATTAAATCGTCTTGGATACCAATCTTCAACAGATCCATTTTCTTTGCCGGTATGAACACCACTCAGCGTAGTGAAAGCATCAATTCATTCTTTGATGGTTTTGTTACATCTGGCACAACCTTAAAGGAGTTTGTAGAAAAATATAATCAAGCAGTAGATGCTCGTTATGATTCATTCAAAAAACAAGACTTTGAATCTAGGCATAAAGAAAGGCGTTTAACGTTGAATATGCCATTGGAAGAGCATGCAGCTAAGGTCTACACTCGTGCAATTTTCACAAAGTTTAGTGATGTGCTTTCTCATAGTTTTCCTCTCTCTAAGGAGAAACTTGGAAATGATGGTGAGTGGGTTACCTATCGAGTTTTTAATAGGAAAGAGAAGGATTATTCTGCAACGGTGAAGAAGAAGTTGGAAAGTAGAGAAACTAGATGTTCTTGTCAATTTTTTGAGTTCATGGGAATCCCATGTGAACATATTATTGCTGTTTTTTCGGTTGAAAATGTTGAGCAGATCCCTGAACATATGATTTTGCGACGCTGGAGCAAGGAAGGAAATGATATAATTAGTACCAATAAAGACATTTGTAATTTTCATGGAGAAGGACTCCTTCGTGGCTTTGAAATACGCCATAGAGTTTCGAAACTTATTAAGCTTGCAGATAGGTCCAATGAAGCAGCTAAATTCGCTTGTCATGGTCTTGATTCTCTCACTGAATCTTTAGAAAAATTTCCAACACCTGATGAAAGTATTGGTCTCGAGGATTTTGATTCACATTACTTGAGTTCTCAAACTGAAGAGTCATCTATGATGAGATTGAATGATCCCAACATTTCACAAACGAAAGGTCGAAAAAGGGAGTCACACAATATCTCACAGGGACGTAGAATTCATAGTGGGATTGAAGAAGCATCAAAGAATACTAATATTTGTGGAAATTGCAAGAAACGAGGACATAATAAGCGTACATGTAGATAGAAAAATTTACATTGACTTTAGTTTTTTTATTTATTTTGGGTTACATTACATTTGTTACATGATTATTATTTAATTTATTATTTATTTTAGTTGGTATAAGACGTATTGTATTATTCTACAACTTTGAATGTTGTTAGAAATATAGTAAAATATGAATTTGTGCGAATTTTGACATGATTTAAGATTTTACGATATCTAGAAAGTGTAAGTAGCAACAAACTGCATTTCTTAATCCCTGTTCCAAGGTATTCTCAACATCTGTTTTGGATTTGACTTGTGCTAACTGCTTTATCGGTGTTAGGAAAATTATTCAGATGACTCTATTTTTTTGTTACATTAATACTCGCTTGACTATTTTTTTTTTCATGTTATAAAAGTAGCAAATATAGCTGATTTGGCCACTAATCAGGCAACTTCAGACTTCCATACTTGCACACTGAACAACCTGTTCTTTAGGAGGTTTATTTTGTCTATTTTTTGTATATATTTTTTACTTAATGAGGTACATCTAAATTGATCCTGATATAATTGGTTTTAATATGCAATTTCAAATTTAATATTCCATGGAATTTAGTGAATGCTTGTGCCTGCGGATGTGGTAACACTGTTCCATGCAGGAACTCTGAAAATTTGAAGTTGTAACTTGTTATAATTACTTCATCAGCACATGTTAGTTTTACACCAAAATTTCAAGCTAAAAGTGTGGGTGGAACTGGATATTAGTTTCAGAGAACCACAACTTGAAAGAGAAAAATTGAATTGTCATTTTCATTAAAATTGAATACAAAGGATACAAAGCAAGGCTATAAAACCAGAACCAAAAGAGGGCCAAAACAAAAAGGCTAATAACAAAACTTTCCTAACAGAAAAGGAACGTGCAAGTGTGTGGCAACAAATGCACACATCACTTACTTACTAACAGAATACCAATCACTATTTGGTGGACTGTGGCTCTTAAATAGTTTTTAAATTCTTAATGCAGTGGCTGTTACATCAATAACATCATCAAGCAATGTGTGATTTCTCAATCCTTGTCCTTTCGGGGTGAGAAATATATTGGCAAGGTGTGATAATATATTTATTTTTTGATTCTACAACATCCATCCTTGGAGACCACTCACTTCCTGCAACCAAAAGAAAAAAAGATATAATTCTGTTTGTAAGCTACTTAGCTAGTATAACTTCTAATAATTTTCAGATTTCAAAGCACTTACCACCAATTTTGGGATAGCTTATTTTTTCTCAGCATGCAATTGGTCTCCTCGTCCAATCTGTGTGCTCCGCCTAACAATTGGTTTCCTTGTAGGTTTAGCAAAACATGGTTCTCTTGCATTAGAAGGCCTTTTCACATGGAAAATTCTAGTAAAGCATAATCACAATGAATTTAGCCATATGTCACGTAAAGTTAAAAAAATATTTAGACAATATGAACTTTCTAGTAACTGTTCCAAAACCAAAACAGATGCCAAAAAAATATTTAGACAATTGAACTCACAACAATAGATTGAAGGTATCGATTCTGGGGAGAGGGAACCATATCTCGGTTGACAGAAACTATATAATGTCCCCACGAGAGATCAATTGTATCCTTCACATAAACCAAAAAATATGAACAGAGTAAAGTAGTTACCAATAAACAAATAATTTCTTTACATGAAAAAAAACTATAAGCAACCACAACTCAAAGTCCATGTGAATGATTACCAGGTTCGACTTTTACCAGATTTTTACCAGAGTAAAGTAGTTACCAAGAAATTTTATATATTTTATAAATTTTACCTGCAAGAAATTTTTTCAATATGGTAAAAGTAGAACCTGCTAATAATATGGTAAAACACAGTAAGCAAATTCTGCCGTGTCTCAAGAGCAATCAACTATGAAGCTAAATGGTATATATGATATGCTATCAGGGTTGATATGCTAAATGGTATATATGATCATAGATAAGTGAAAAAATCATCAAGGACAACAAATTAAAAATAATAAAATGTTTTCAATCAAATAGACATAATTCTGATTCAATGGTATTTTACCAGATTATTCACATGACACAAACAAAATCATTATTAAAAAAATTAACAATTACTGTGGGAATGCGAAATGCTCTGAGATTCAGAAATATTTTTATGTAAAATCAACAACGCTGCTAATAATATGGTAAAAGTAGAACCTGTTAAAAATCGGTCCCTCACTATCGTGTATTCAGCGAAGCTCTCTGCGCGACGGAGGTGGGCGGCGGTGCGACGGAGGCGGGTGGCGGCGACGGCGTCGGAGACAGAGGCTAGGCAGCGGCGGCGGCTACTGTGTATAGTGAGAGAGAAAAAAGGGAAGAGAGAGAAAGGGGAGAGAGAGACGATGACAGAGGGGATATTGGTCCGACGGAGGCGGGTGGCGGCGGCAGCGTCGGCGTCGGAGACAGAGGCTAGGCCAGCGGCAGCTACTGTGTATAGTGAGAGAGAGAAAAGGGAAAAGAGAGAGAGAAACGATCAGACGGGATATTTATGAGACCAACGAGGACCGTCGGATAAGATTTTCAATTGAACGGTAAGATGATTGTGCGTAACATTGTGCGTAACATTACTTGTGTGTCACAATATCCTATCCCTATTAAAAATATATAAATATATATATCCTATATGAAAATATTAAAAAATAAACCACCAATCATCAAAGATTCAAAATATACTTAACATAATTCACCAATTACAACCACAAGTTAATGGGATCACTACGCTGATCCGGTTCTGCCTCTTTTGAGAAAGTCTCTAACAAAGGAAAATTTAAAGGAAGTAAGAATGAATTTTTGTTTTTCATCGACAATCGTAAAGATCTCATTTGAATGGGTAAATTTTTACCTTTTCTAGAAGATTTATGGCAACGAGGTGAAGATTGAAGACGCCTAGGTCGCTTGGAAAGAATAGAACGATAAGTTTTAGGTTTGCAAGTATTTTTATTTTATTTTTTTAATAAAACGATGTTGTTTCATGAATTTTTTTTTTTTTGTAAAAAGGAAACATGCAATGACCCCCTTCGACCCCTTTGACCCGGGAGTCACTGAAACCCGGCTGGATTTTGGGGGTCAGAGAGGTCGATGTGCATATAGGGTCCAACTTGTGTCCCCAACCCTCAGAGGGGAGGGGTCAGGTTGACCCGGGTCAACCGGGGGTGGGGTGGAATTTTAAAACACTACCTACAAGGCTATATAAGACGATATAAAATTTAATATTATTTACTATTTGGCGTGACATTGCATAAAATTTTGCATCAGATAAAATAATACTATCCTATATTTGGTGATGTACGTTATAAACTGGATAAGATAAAAATGAACACTATCTTTTACTTAAAAATATATTATATTTATCAAAATTTATTACGACTAATTTTCAGAGAAATAAAAGTTCTGGGACTTAAGGAAAAACCTCACAATCGTTATGAACGTTCAATAATTAAAAAAATAAGTTTGCAGCTTTATGCGAATATAGTCATATCATATGCACTATTTTAAAAAAATTATTACACATATATTTGTAAATATAAATTTACACATACTATTTTAGCTTATACGTCTTCTCCTCATAACTTCTTTATTACTCGTCGACCCAAGAACATTTTTTGGGATGGAAACCACATTTCGGCCCATAATCTTAGACTGGGCTTTCTCATAGCCCAAAACACGAGACCTATCAAACAATAACGCACAAGTTTGGCTCCACCACCAATGTCTGCTGATCAGACGGTCCTGGTTCGATCAAGTAGCCACCATAATCCCTGCGCACAGCACCACTATCACCTCGGGACTCCACCGTTTCCACTTCAACGCGAATTCACCGAGCGCTTTCACCTGCGCTATAACCCTCTCTCTCTCTCTCTCTCTCTCAAATTGGAAGCCGAATCCTACACTTGAATCTCCGAAACGCGTTTCTGTTCTCTATCGAAAGAAGGTGTTGTTCTCTATCTCTGCACCGAGTCGCGGCAATGGGATTAGGGTTAGGGTAGCTCTTCGCGATTCTCGATCATTTTTGTTGATGCCTCGCGTGCGAGTTGGTGTATTCTTGTCGTGGCAGTAGAAGTTTTTGCTCATTGATAATTTAGGTTTTTGGTTATCGATATGTCCAATACTTCGAGGGGTCGAGTTACCATTACTCTTGGGCGGAGCGGTCAGGTAGTTTGAAATCTCTTCTAAATTTTTTATTCTTTTTCTTTAGTTTCGAGATTGTAGTTTGCGCTTTCTATTCAAGGAACTTCTTTATGTGCTTTGTGCTACTTTGTTTTCGCGGTATTTGACTTGTTTCTACTTGCTTGATCAAATAATGGACAACCATTTCGATTTTATTATTTACCATCGCGGCAATTATCAATGAATATGACATTTTGTTTGTCTTTTAGTTTCTGTTTGTTTTCCAATAAAATATACATGTTACAAATGGTCTCTTATGTCATTGACATCCAGTTCTACGTTATGCATAACTTTGTTTGTACTGTTACTCTTTTGTTAATTTTATTTTTTGGGAAAAAAGGAACGTAATAAAATTTTCAATTTTCGCCACTCCTTACGTTTTGAGCATTGGAATGTCGAGTTTTTTGGTTCTGGTTTATGATGAATGGGATATGTGGATTCATGTCAATGACCTGCTATTGTGCACTGGAGTTTAGGTTGTGAAGAGGGATATATCTGCTGCAGATGTTTCTTTTTCTTCTTCTGTTCACTCAGCTGGGACTAAGCGTTCTATAAGAGACAGAATTGGAAATAATGCAGATAGTTCCATGTGGCATGGAAATGGACTCAGCAGCAGTAAACGGTGTGTTTGTGGTTTCTTTCTTACAGAGGCAGAATAGGCTGCCTGTTTTTTCTGTATGATTCAATTAATAGTAGCTTTCATTAATTATTTTGTTCTTATTCTCTGCAGGCAGCGAGGAGATATGAGCGTGCAAAATGGGCTGGATGGTAGTAAGCTCCCTCAGCTGTGAATTTACCCTTGCATTTTTATGTTACTCAATGGTTTCTATATTTTTAATCACATTTTTCTTAATTTACTTAGATGGCCGTATTGGCAAAGATGATCTCCGGTTGAAGCTCATGCAAAAAAGTGCTTTTAGGCGGGCTGAGAGCAATGGCAATAAGAGACAAATGGACCTCCGTGAAAAACTGTCAAAGGCAGTTCACCCTCCGACGAACAGTGTTAATTCAAAGCAGCACGTACCTGAACCGAGGGAAACAAGCTTGCTGAGGCAAATTCCCTCAGCTAGAAGTTCTGATGAATTAATGCGTGTAGAATCCATGAGAAGCTCATACTCTCCTTGGACATTGGATCATATTAGGCGAAGATCACCAGATGGGTTTCCAAGTACTTCCCAGGTGATTTCTCCCTCAAGAAATGTCGAAGACCTACGTAGAAGGCCATTAAACAGGACATTTGATGGCGTCAGATCAGTTTCATATGTAACTAGGGATGTTCTTGAAGCTTCGAGGCCTCCAACAACTGCAACTGCATCATTCATGTCACGCCCCACGATATCCACATTGCCTCCGGTAACTGCTAAGCCTCATCTTGGCCAACTTCCTCCATCAAGCAGTGTTGCTCAAAGGGCTTCATATGTGGTGAATGTTACTTATCTTCTGACCTCCAGATCCTCCTTTTTCTCAATTCTTCTTTTTGGTGTTACTTGGTGAAACATTTCTCATGACCATCTGATGGATATATTGTTTGATTCTGTTATGCCCTTTTGGCCACACCATGCATTAGGAATTGTTTATAAAGATATAGCTTATTGACATGAGAGTATTCCCGAAATGTACCACTTTGGGAACTGTTATTGGAGGCTTGATATTTATAAATTCTGGATGTTTAATCATATCTTATAATTCAATGTGGTGTGTGTGAATTTCTCTGCAATTTGCGTATTGTGATAGTTCAGAAGCTTGCTTTCTTGTAATCCTAGTTTCCAATGAAAAGTGAGTGCTTGAGTGACTTAAACTAGTTTTGTAAAATTGAGTCACATTATTTAACTTGTTACAGTATACCAAATGTTTTAAAATTTCACTTTCAATAATTTGAATAGCTGAATGTGAACGTGTTTTTCCTCTGTATTTGACCTAGAGTAGTCAATAGCGGCATATAGTGTCACTATTGTGCTGTGGCGGAGTGTCGCAGCTTCTGGTTGCTACAGTGATTTCATAGCGTCACATAGATAGTGTCAAAAATTGTTGCTGGATTGCAGAGGATGGTGCCATTCTGCCATCAACTGGCAAAAATCCTATTGTGCCCCTTCCTTTCTTCCATCACTAAGCCATTTTTTAGGGTTACTTTAATGATTGCACATCCTCTTCTACTTCAGAACCAATTTAGCGTTAGAAACCCTTTACCTTCAACAAAACCCACTTGCCCATCTCCCTCAATCTTAAGCGCACATGTTTTCCGTTGCTCTTCTGGACAGCCGTGCATTTTTCGGCCATGGTCATCACTTCAGTTTGCTGTTCCTGTGCTGACCTTCCTCTGTTAGCCTCTGTTCACACTTCACAGTGCTGTGCTGTCCTTCATCTGGAATGTTTCTGCCTTCCTCTGTCCTGTTCAGGTCTTCCTCTTCTCAGTTCACAGAGCTTGTGGTATGGTGTAATTGTCCCAATCAGTATTATTATCTCCCTACTTTTTACCGAAGTATCTATGTTAAAAGTTGATGACCCTTTTGCTACTAACTTGTTAGTTATGCCTTAGATTAATGATGATTGTGTATTTGCATTATATCTCTTATCATCGGTCTAATGGCCATCCTGCTATAACTCTAGCAACCATCCGATAATAGTTTTTTTGGGTTCAGCCACTCCGCCCACTATGCAGGATTGACTACTATGATTTGGCCTCAAAAACTGACTGTGGATGGTCTACTAGCCTAAAGTTGAAGTAGCTGTTTTGATCATGATCAGTTGATTTTAGATGTTCCTCTAAAAGTTTCTTTCTTGGTCTTTACACCAATGGGAATTGAAGCTTAAATATGATAATCTGATTCTGGGGCACTAAATCCGGTGATGGTTATAGTTCAGTCCCCTTCTTGAAGAAATAATGGTCAAACAATTGATTGTATTGTATTGCATTGTTCTCTTGCTAGAATGTTGGTTTAGTTATGAATGCCTCTGTAAGTGATGAGTTGCCTGGCTTGGACAAGATAATTGGTTCTGTTAATTTCATGAGAATTGGTTTTGTTATTCATTATGTGGGCATTGTGGTGATTCAGAGGAATGACAACATAAACTTAAGACGAGTTTATTTGCAGATCATGATTAGTTTCTATTTTACTCGTGTTCCACCTTTTTAATCTTTTTTTCAGATCGGTCCAATTTTTTGAACTTAAGGATGATGTTCTATTTATCCGTGTTGGTGTAACTTTTCATTTACAACCTCCACATGATTCCAATGGTTTAATATTTGATGCTTATCAATAATGTCCATGTATACTACTATATAAAGGTCATGTTTACTTTTTTATTCCTTAAAACTCACTTATCCTGTTACAGTCACTGACATGGAGGGAAATAATGTCATTTCAATACCCACCACCTTACACTTCTATACAGTAGGAAAATGCATGCTAGTTTCTCAGTCAATATTATATTTAAATAAAAATTAAAGATATAGGTGTTCAATACTTCAATTTAAAAGAAGAAAGAGAAATTACACCTATGTACATGCATGCAAAGACTCTAGTTTGCCTCAAGAAGGATATTCTGGACATTTAGGGTATGTTTGGATGGAGTAGTTCAAAGCGGAATGGTGGGGAGGGAAAAATTTTCATTTTAAGTTGATGTTGTCCTTATTTAAGACTTTCTTAAAAGAGAGGAATAAAATTCAAGCTTATCATGTAACCTTGATCCCATATTCAATTTATAAAACATAATAATTTTCTAAGCTCAAATGAAAAAGTTAACCTTCTTCCTCTCCCTCCAAAGTAATGTTTGTAGGTATCAGGTCTTCTGTTGTGATTTTTCTTTTTCTTCAACCAAATTATAATCTTATAATCACTAGAATACTTGTAAAGATCTTACGGAAATTGGTAATAGTAGTAGTGGTTGTCATGTTCTTTACTTTCTTTATGCTAACTAAGAGCTTTTGAGTATGTGAATCTAGCTACTCTGCTGAGATGGTAATTGACTATTGTTTCTTGGCCTTAGCAGTTTATAGTAGGGTTGGAAATTTCTTGCTCTACAGGTAATCACAACTGTGAACAGCATATATGGGTTTTGGTAATAAAAAGGCTCAACTCACTAGACATTGAGTTGAATCTGGGCTGAACCCTACAACCCGAAATTGATCTATTCATTTAAATGGGTATATAGTTTACCCTTTTTAGTATTTGCATCTGAAATGACTATTTTTCCGTAGTCCATAAAAATTTAAAATTGTAGTGAATGAGAAAACCTAAATTCATAATTTTAGACTGATAGAAATTGCACAAACGTTAAACTTTTCTCCATTTTGTTACTTTTTTCAATTGCCATCTTCTGTTGTGGGTTGCTTATCATCCATGTAGTAGGACTCTCTGACTTTATGACTATGGTATATGAATATTTTGGCTATTTATTCTAAGCTTGTTTCTAAGTTTGACTTTATTGTGTTATGAACTTTGATTGAATATTTGATAATCTGAAAGTAAATCAATTAAATGAGCAGGGTCAGAGTCAACCATTTTACAATAGATGAAACGAGTGGTGTTAAGCATCTTAAATTTGTTGTATGTTGATGCTGGTTTTGACATGCTTGATTTGTGCGTTTTCCTATTGGTTTCACAATTTAACAATTGGAGCAACATTATCTTAGTTAATAATGTTATCTGGACATTAAAGTTCTGAACTACCTGAAGTTTATGTAAATTTATGTCATATTTATTATCAGTCTCTATGAATTGATCTTGGACGATTGTGGTGTAAAACTAAGGCAGATAAATTTCCACTTCCCTTGTTAATTTATCTGGACAGATTATCTTAGAAGTTCATCCTGACATGTGGCTTGGCTGGTTATCATGTAGGGTGACGAACAGCAATCACATCAAACTGTTGATGACCTGTTATCTGCACTCGGACTAGGAAAATATGCCATCCTCTTCAAGGCTGAGGAAGTATGTATCTCATTTATTTATGTAAATGATAAATTACATTGTCCTGGTATGTATATATATATATATATATTTTAAATTGTGGATTTGTGTCATGATTTGTTTAATGAAATGTCAAAATCATTTACTCATTAGTTGATACAGGAATTCTTGCCTGGAAAATGATTGGAGAAGACTATTTATAATCAAGGGAACCTTTGATTGTTTGATCCTCTGATAGTTTTAAGTAGTATCTTGCCATTTGACTTAATTCTTGCTTTTTGTTTCAGTTAGTTTGGATTTTTTTATGTTGATGGATGGATGAATTTTACTGTGCTCTCTCTGTCCTGTTTCCATGTTTGTGAAAATATGTTTCGAGAAATTAGTGACTTGTGTAATGTTTAATATAGTGATGACATGACTGAGATTGTTAGTTCTTCAAATTGGTTACATATTAGTTTTAGATTAAACCTAGGGTTTACATAATTGAATTTTATTGTTATATGGCATCTGTAGTGTTAAACTCTAAGCATTAACAAATTTTGCTTTAATGTTTGGCTTAGTTTTATAGAAGGCTTTTAAAAATGAATGTTAACAGGAGGAAAAATGTTAACCGATGAAACATTGCTTAAAAAGAATCATGCTTGTATTTTGTAATCACTTTTAATACCTTTATTCTCTTCTTCCTTAGGTTGGCATTCAACCCCACCTGAGGTAGGAATGTTGCCCATATTAGAACATATCTCTTCAATAACGGTGTTGGAAACTTCTTATTCTCCTGCAATAATTGATAAGATTTTAGCCTCAATTGACAATTACAAAGTTCGATACTCTCATACTGAACTTGATATAGATAAAATCGTGGTGTTTGTTTGTGTGGAGTGCTAAAGTGATCATATATTTTCTAATGACATTATCATATAGTAGTGCATAAGTAGGAATTAGTTACATATTAAAATAATGTATGATTTTGACAAATTGTTATATGTTCTTGCTATGAATTAGGTTATTTCTAATTTGGCACTGGCAGTTATCTTATACACTGGTATGTCCATGCAGGTGGATATGACTGCATTGAAGCAGATGGGGGAAAATGACCTCAAAGAGCTTGGAATTCCTATGGTAATTTTCTTTCTTTTCATTTGTGGCATATGTTCAGGTATTGTTCAATGAGGCTTCCAGTTTTAATTGAATATTACACCATATAGTGTCTCAGATGCGATTTAACATGTCTTGTCCTGTACCATCCATCTCCCACTTGTTGGTTCCATTTCAACTATAATTTACAGTTAAATTGTGTTTAATTTTGTATCAACAAATTCTCTTTCACTTGTTTATTTATTGCTGTTTTGCTGAAAGACAGGATTTTTCCTCGTACTTACACATTTAGCCAGTGAATATGTTTTTTAAATCTTACACGGTCTAAGAAAGTCTACCAAAAATGCATGAAAGTTCATTTCTCAGTCAAGACTAAATTTATCCTGTAAATTTTGCAATCTGAACCTTATGAAAGTTGATAGTTTAGGTATTCTGCTTGTCTTTATTTCTTGTTCTTGCTGCTTTCACTTTTTATGTTCTTGTGACTTTACTCCAACAGTGGCCCGTAACAAGAAGGACAAGATTAAGACGAGGGTGTGTGTGTACCCAAAAAATGTGTGTTATTCATGTGCATGTCCTGAGGACAATGTTTATATGGTGTTATCTGTCTTATGGAGGCTGCTTGGGTTGCAGGGTCCAAGGAAAAAAATTCTTCTCGCTCTCTTACCTCGTACCAAACGTCAACAGTGATTGCTATCTATCCTGCTTGATACCGAAACTGACACTTGGTTAAATCACCAGGTTTTTTTTTGTTTTTTTATTTTTATTTTGAGTGATGGTAAAGTACACATCTGAGAATTCTTACAGTGTAACATGCTTTCTCCCGTATGGGGTTCAAGCTTCCCTTGTATCCACTGTCGCATTTTGCATTCAAGAACGAGTATCGATTAAATTTTTTTCTAGGTGGAAATATTGATCTGTAATATATTATGTCTATGGTTTTCCCTTTTATTTTTATCGAAAGAAATAGGAAATGGGATGAATTTATCCCGAGCCAATGTTTATCGATAGGTAACATTTTCTATACGAAAGTGCTTTGCATTGAGCAAAGTTTCGTTGTGTGGGCAAAATGTGTTGGATCTTTTTTCTTTCTTTAGAAAATGTTTGTTACACGTTATAAAATTATTTTTCATGTGGTTTCTAGAATAAATGTCTTGCTTGTCTTTTTAGGTGCGTTACATGTTACGGCACTATATAAAATTTAGTGCGTTCTTGAATTCGATTGGGAAAGATTTGGATATAGCACCGCGTTCTATAAATATAAAATTTGTATAGTGCACTTGATAAACTATAAATATAGATCATATTAGTCATTTGTGCACCGAATGCATTAGTTGCTAAGATGCTTTGTATAAACAACGTTTTTGTTGAGGAAGATTAGTGTGAAAGGCATTTGTGACTTTTTATGGTTAGGGTGAAATTTTGGTATTTCTAAATACCAATGTCTTTATTGTTAAATTTAACGGATTTGGATTCAGTTAATTGCCCTAGCTGTTCGGTTACTTTTGTATGCGTTAAGCACTTGAACTGCTGCTTTAGCAAAATGCAATTTCAAAAACTGTTCTGTGCTTTGTACAATTGGCTCCTCTCGTCGTGCTTTATTTTGCTTATATTTTTTTAGGCTATGAATTTGGGCAAGTTTATTTTTCTTGAAAAATCTTTTTTTAAATTGCTTAAGAAAGAGGGCTTGGGTTAATAGGAATTTCCATTGATTCACTTAAAAAGTTGCATGCTGCCATGATTAGAATGGGTGAGCTACCTCAGGTTTTACTCTAATAGGAACAAAGCCATTGATAGTTTGTTTTCTTTATTTGTTTTTGTAGAAAATTAGGATTAAAACCTTTCTGTTTTTATTTAGGATACAATCATGTTCTTGATTTATAGTCTATTAATTAGAGATTTAATTTTCTGTTAATAGGGATTTGAGTTTTTTTTTTTCATTTACTCTTGTATATATAGCCAGCGTACATCAAATTGTATCAATTTAGAAAATCCTTTTTTATTTATTACAATATGGTATTAGAACGAGTTCATTCCTACCCTAGATCAACCATCCTTAAGGCTGAAATCAGTGTTCTCATACCGTACAAACACCATCCAACCAACTTGATCACAACTCTACAGGCCTCAAATCGAGAAGGTGATGTGGCCATTCAACTTAGAAAGCTTCGACGAGTTGACCGTCGCCAGACCCACTGCTGTTTGATTGCCCACTGCCTCCACATGTGCGGCCTTTCTCTGGTGCGTGTGGTCCACGCACCACCGTATTGGCCCTTTTTACCGTTGCAACTTTCCTAGAACCACTCGTCGACTACTCCTCTACCTGTTCAGTGGTCAGATTTGTGAAGGAATAACTTTATTTTTGGGTCTACAGTCAAACCCTCTTTCTTCATTCATGGCTTCCTCACTCAATTCTACCGCTTTCCCATCTGCCCCCAATACTCAATCCTCTGGAGACAACTTAGTCATGCAAATCACTAGTCACTGGTTGAATGGTAAGAATTTCCTGCAATTGTTTCAGTTTGTTAAGTTGGTCATCCGGGCAAAGGGTAAGATGGGTTATCTCGATGGGAAGACAAAACAACCTGCCAACTCTTGATTATAAAGATTGGGAGATTGATAACTCCTTGGTAATAGTGTGGCTGCTCAATTCCATAGAACCCCAGATCACCCAAACCTATTTGTTTCTAGACACCTCCAAGGAGATTTGGGATGTTGTTTAGCAAAATTAGTCTGATATAGAGAATACTTCTCAAGTATTTGAACTAAAAAATATTTCAGGTGCTCGATGGTTCATTATCCCTCTAGAGCTTTACTATTTACTTTAATTCGTAGTGATATATGGGGCCCAACCCGACTAAAGAATATTTCAGGTGCTTGATGGTTCATTACATTCATTGATGATCACTCTCAGGTTTGTTGGGTATACCTTTTAAAGGATAAGTCTGATGCTGCATCAATTTTCAAAAAATTTCATGCCATGGTCCAAACTCAATTCCAATATGCTATATGAATTCTTCATACAAACAATGGCAAAGAGTATTTCAACTCTGTTTTTGGGGAATATCTCTCTTAATATGGCATTCTTCACCAAAGCTCATGTCCTGACACACCCCAACAAAATGGAGTCTCTAAAAGAAAAAATCGACATCTCCTTGAAGTTGCTCGAGCTCTTATGTTTACTATGAGTGTCCCTACATACCTTTGGGGGGAAGTTATCGTCACTGCCTTGTATCTTATCAATCGAATTCCTTCTTGTATTCTCAACTTTCAATCTCCTGTTTCTAGCCTTTTTCGCACCTTCCCCTCCTTCCAAGGCATCTCCTCCCTACCTCCCAAGCTTTTTGGTTATGTCGTGTTTGTCCATATTCCCTCTCATCAACGGTCCAAACATGATCCTAAGTCTCTCCGGTGTGTCTTCATTGTTTATTCTCCTACCCAACAGGGCTATAAGTGTTATTCACTCGCTTCGTAAGGTCTTTGTCTCAATGGATGTCACCTTTTCTGAGACCAAACCCTTTTTTCCCTTGACTTCTCTTCAGGGGGAGTCTATAAGAGCAGATGAAGATCAATCATGGAAGCCTACTGATTCCACAATGTTACCTATACTATTGGAGACAGAGGGAGCTACAAAGACAGGGAGAGCCACCTCAAAGTGGGTACAAGTTTATAGCAGGCGAAAGACTCCTCAAAGTGTGAGTAACTTAGAGCCTCTACACTGCCTGGTCAGCTGAGTTCTAGTTCCAGCACCCCGACACTTGAGTGCCAAGATACAATTTCCCATTGCTCTTAGAAAAGGTACTCGATCTTGTATTGCTCATCCTATTTCTAACTATATTTCGTATGCAAAGTTGTCCCTAGGGTTTCGTGCTTTCAACAATACGTTGAACAATACAAAGATACCTAGAAATATACATGAGGCCCTCAATGATCCAAAATGGAGGGATGTTGTCCTTGAAGAAATGAATGAACTGGAAAGAAATTGAACTTGGGAGACAGTGACCTTCCAGAAGGAAAATAGGCAGTAAGACGCAAATGGATGTTTACAATAAAATTCAATGCAGATAATAGCATCAGCAGATACAAGGCAAGATTGGTTGCCAAGGGGTTCTCCCAAACTTATGGGATAGACTATCATGAAACTTTTGTTCCAGTTGCTAAGGTCAATACCATCCGAGTTCTCTTATCTCTTGCTGCCAACCTAGATTAGCCTTTGCAATAGTTAGATGTGAAAAATTCATTCCTAAATGGCGACTTACATGAGGAGGTCTATATGGATTGTCCACTTGGCTTTGAGAAAGGAAATGGATTGGTGTGTAAACTGACGAAGTCTCTCTATGGGTTGAAACAATCCTCTAGAAAATGGTTCGGCAAATTCATACAAGCTGTCAAAAGAAGAGGTTTCATCCAAGCACAAACTAATCATATTCTCTTCTACAAACACTCTATTGTTTACGTGGATGTTATTGTTCTTATAGGTGACGATAGTGAGAAATTGAATTCCTTTAAGGAGTATCTAGCAGCTCAGTTCGAGCTAAAGGATATTGGAGCTCTTAAATATTTCCTTGGTATGGCAGTTGCTTGGAGTAAGGTAGGCATCACTCACACACAAAAGAAGTATGTTCTAGATCTCTTGCTGGAAACAAGAATTTTAGGATGTAAGCCTGTTGTGACACTTGTGGAGCCTAACACCAAGTTAGGTATTGCAGATGGGAACAAGTGAACAAAAAGCGATATCAGAGACTGTTGGCAAACTAATATACTTATCCCACACGTGACCTGACATTACCTTTGGGGTGAGTATGATTAGTCAATTCATGCACTCACCTAAGGAGAACATTTAAGTGCAGTCTATAGTGTGCTCAGATACCTCAAGAACTCCCCAGATAGAGAATTATTCTTCAAAAATGGGTATAGTAGGACGATTGAAATCTACACTGATGCAGATTAGGCAGGTTCATCAGTGGACAAAAGATCTACCTCAGGCTACTGCACCTATACGCGAGAAAATCTAGTAACTTGGAGAAGCAAAAAATTAAACAGTGGTCGCAAGAAGCAGTGCTTAAGCAGAATTTCGAGTTTTAGTCCATGGAGTCTGTGAGGGAATCTGGTTGAGAAGACTTCTTGAAGAGTTGAAGATCTTATATTCCCTACCAATAAAAATATATTGTGACAACAAGACAGCTGTCAGCATTGCTCAAAATCCAATTCACTATGATCAAACAAAGAACATGGAAGTTGATAGCCACTTCATCAAATAAAAATGGGAAAAGTTCAAATACCACATGTGGTTTGCCTTTGAATCACTTACCTCCTGTGTTTTTTTTTATCATTTACTCTCTGTGTTTTTTCCAATCCAAGTCCCTCACTAACAAAGTTAAGAACTTAATTAATATGCCTATTTTACCCTTCTCACAAAAAATTATAAAACATCATACAAATGGCTTAGGCCAAAATTATAGATTTATATATATCAAATGTCAAAGGCATGAAATAGGGTCAGTGGATATTGCAATGAGAAGAAAATAATAAGAATAATAAACTGTGAAACTCAAACTATATAATCCTACAATGGTAGGAGAGCATGGGTTAGTGGATGTCATAAAACAAAAAGTGAGCATAGAATCTATCCTAATACAAAGAGCTCTGGTTGTCTTTTAATATCTGCAAAGAATTGTATATTTCAATCAGTGACAAGATTAAGTGTTTTTTATTTTATTTTTAAAAACAAAAAATAAATTAGATTAGAAGCTAAACTGTTTTTTCTGCTTGGCCATTGTCTGTGCGTTGGTTGTGCGTAAGTAGATTAATTATTTTCTAAAAAAATTGTATTAGTAATTATTATAAAATGATACTTGATGCCTTTGCAATTTGGTATTTGACTCTCTTTTGTAAATCTCTAGTTTTTCCTTTTGTCATTTGGCTCATTTCAAGATAAAAATGTGATATAGATTCATCAAGTAAATCTACAGTTTTGGCCTTTGACATTTGACTATTTTTTTTTTTGTAAATTTTATCTCATATTCTTATTGCAATTGTTTTTAAATGACAGAAGATTCATTGTTACACACATCTTATGCTTGATGCTTCTGTTACCAATCATGTGGAACAACCATTTTTTTATCTCAATATGTGGGTTATGAATGTGACAATACATATGTATATAAAGCATGAGCATCTACATTCATTTGGGTTATCATAACTCAGACACAACACACATATCCAATTAAGATTATGAACAAAAACAAATTTTGGATATGTATCTGTATCTACTAATTCTAGAAAATAAATTTCATCAAAGAGGAAATAAGAAAGAAAATCTGTTACCTTATTACAATAACTTTATAAATTTTGTGTGAAACTGGAGAAATTCGATATGGTTCAAAATCCTTGCAGAGATTGGAAAAGAAGATGAAATTAGAAACGCTAAAGTGTGTTTTAGTATTTACAAAAAAAAAAAGTGTGTTTTAGTAAAAAAGTTAAAATCGTAACATTAATTAGAAACTAACTCTGTTAGTGAGGGACTTGGATGAAAAAAAGCACCGAGGGTAAATGATAAAAAAAAGCATAAGGGGATAAGTGATTCAAAGGCAAATTTGAACTTTTTCCAATAAAAATTAGATGATGGAAGTGTGTATATGATATATATTTATATCAAAGAGCATACTGCAGATATCCTCGCTAAAGGCTTACACCGACCAACATTTGAAGACCTGATTGACAAGTTGAGAATGATCAACATTTACCTCCCAACTTGAGAGGGGGTGTAAAAAATCAGGATTAGAATATTTTCTTTTTTATTTGGGATACAATCATATCCCTGATTTATAGCCTATGAATTAGAGATTTAATTTTATGTTAATAGGGATTTGAATTTATTTCCATTTTTTTTCATTTACTCTTGTATATATATCCCCTCTCAATGTAAATCAAATTGTATTAATTCAGATTTTTTTTTTTTACATATTACAATAGTTTTTGGCCTTTTTCATTCGTTAGAATTTGAGCTACTAAATAAAAGTAGAATTTAATAAAGGAAAAAAAAGTATTATGTTGTAGAAAAAAATTTGGTCATGTCATAGAGACAATCAATTGTGAAGGCCACTATTTTTAAAATAAACAAAAAGTAAAAGAATTGATCGCATACCTTTATATGTCTGTAAGAAAATTGATTGTGTCATGTGAAAGACGAAAATATTACCCTTTAATAAACCCACTTATAGGATTTCTTCACTCGTCCATGAAACGAGTGGCCGCGTTAGATTAGAGCCATTGTACTAAGAGAAAACAAAACATGAGCTTAGAGCTGTGTGTCATCTCTAATAGTTACGCATAGTTTTTCCATACCTACCTACCACGGCCTCATATTAAAACAAGATACAAAAGAATTCATTTCCATATTGCTTTTTAACCTAAGCTAGCCTCTGGTTAAATCATAATTGAAAATGGTTAAAAGGAAGGAATATCGTTACCAACAAGCCAGATTATTTTAAAGTGCCTTATCCGCCGATTTTAGCCCCTACATGGCTTAAATTTCTTGATGTTCTTTACCGTACTACTTTCATTCACAATTGTTTATGATGTCATATTTTGCATAATACCCTATAAATTTGAGTCCAAACACTTTAGACCATGAATTATTTGATCTACTGCAGCTAGAGGCTTGAGGGATTAGCGTTACAAATTACGACCATGCAAATCAGCAACAGAGACAGGGTTGAATCTTCCTAGTTGCTACATTAGCTTTTAATACCCAAGTGCGTTTGATGTGTCAGTATTAGGAATAAGCAGACATTTCAACTTAATATGTTCTTTCTCCGAAGTAACATATTTTGTTATTTCATTTCATTATTTCATATGACTGCATTATCATATTCCATTATATATATAGTTTTTCCTTGGTCAGTTTTGGCATTCTATGAGGTCATATAAAATATTAGAAACCCCACTTTGGATTTATCCTAAAGTGAAGGCAATACCAAGTGGTGGGAGAGCAAGGTTTTGGGCCAGTTGATGGGTAGGGACCACGGTTTGATTTGATATTCTCAAACCAACGTGTAATGAAATGGAATTAGCTAAAATCAATCAATCAGCCAAACCACCCACTTACTTAACCACCATAACCCAATCTCCTTCCTCATGGCCTCTTTTTATTCCACATGTTAGGATAGTGAATTGCTAGATGACAGCATGCCTACTTGGAATTCTCCTCTTAAAGCAAGAAAAAAAAAAGTGAATAAGATTGAAAATAGAGAAAAGGAGTGGGAATTCATGGGCACGAGAAATTTATTGGTGGAAGAAGTCAACCAATGGAAGATCTAGTTATGAGACAATGGAATAAAACACAATCTTATGATTTCTAAATTGTCCCAAAAGCATCATAGTGTGGGTCCAACTAGAACAACTGTCCAACGCAAATGCTCAGTTTATTTGTAGAATAATATAATAGTTGATGACTTGATTCACCTGAAAATATAAGTTGTATAAAATATAGGCTTTGCCTGCTCTAAGAAGATATGCCCAGATCTTATGGAAGACTCTTATTAGTATATATGCTTACATCATTGCCCACTTTCTTATATTCCTTATTTTACAACTACTCTTTCTTTTCTATTAAAAGAGCATTTGTAAAACATGGTCAAGAAAAACAGATCAAGGGTCTTTTTTAATTGGATTTAACGTGTTTATCTTGTAAGAAATAAAATTATCTCTTATACATATATAAAAGTATATAAAATTCAATTTATTTTTTAATCTCTCTTCTTCTTACATGACCTTACATGGAACTCATATATTTTTATATATATGTAAGAGATAAAATTATCTCCTACGAAAAATATCATATCCCTTTTAATTTGATTGTGGGTGGAGGGATAATTACAAAGAAGCTTTATTTAGTGCTGAATAATCACATTTCTACAGATGTTAGCATTTTATAAATTACTTCAAATTGAATTAAGTCTAGGAGATGGCACTAGGCTATAGCTTAGCATCCGTTACAGTAATATTAATTTGGCAATCTTTATATATAATATATGATAAGTATAGGTAGAGGACAATACATAAAGCCGTAAAGTCATTGGCTGGTTAGTAAAATAATCTTAGATATGCATTTTAGTACAGTAGTAGATATGTTATAAAGTTAGTGCCCCCTTCCTTCCAGATGATCCCATCCTCTTTCTTTGACTTTTTGCAGCTACAGTTAGTTTAATAACTTTAATCATGTCTTAAGCATGGAATATATCTCTTTTTAATGAAAGACAAAGTCAAGTGGAACTATAAATATTATTAAGTGCTTATATACCATCTAATTCCACCTTAAATAAATTACAGTGAATCCTCTTTTGATTGAAAAGTTTGAGGTGTATCTACTACAATACGAAAGAGTTTGTTTTTTATATGACAAACATTGCATGAGAGACGGCTTTCTATTATATGACTTTTCTTTTAAATCTTTATTCTATTGACTCTTGGGTTCCCTAATGCTGTTCATGTAATATAAAGCTAGTTATTTTAATAGATACAATGCATGTTGGAACCTAAGAGCTTACTATAAAAGGAAGAGATGTCTAGCAAAACTAATCAGTACATTTCTAACTCGAAATATTTCTTTCTCTTACCTAATAGAGATGGAAAAGGATGTGTGTGATCTTTCCCCTACATGGGATGGTGATAATGGAAACTCTGTGGAGAAAAGGCTCAGGTTATTTGGCTTTGAGCTAAACCCTTCTAAGAATAACGAGGGATGTATCAAAGAGTCTGCTGAAGGAGATGAAAGTGTGAACTCCTCTAACTCAGTTTCATCAGGAGGAGAGAAAACTCCTGAGGAGAAGGGCACAGCCAGAGACCCAGAAGAGAGAAAGTTTGAGTGCCAATACTGTTTCAAAGAATTTGCAAACTCACAAGCATTAGGAGGCCACCAAAATGCCCACAAGAAAGAAAGAATGAAGAAGAAAAGATTGCAGCTTCAAGCTAGGAAAGCTAGCATAAACTGCTACCTACAACCTTTTCAAAGCAACCATGGCTTTGCTTACCATGGCTCTAATACTCCTTGGTTCTATGATCCCTCTTCCTATAACTCTGAGTTCACCTTGTGTGAAGAGTCTCAGATTAGCTTCAATTCAAATTATCAAGATACCAACTTTAGTACTGGTGATCAGAAATCTAGTTGGTATTCTTTGCCATCCCACACTCCTCCCCAACAACAAACTTGCATGTTTGCTTTCTCCAATACAGATAATTTTACAGATAATAGGCCTTTCATCTTCAAGTCTCGTCACTTCCCTGCTTCAAACCAGAGCCATAGTAAAGCTTTGGATCTTCAATTAGGCCTCAACATGCAATCAAATACAAGAAGCTCTCAAAGAAGGCCTTAATTTAGTATAGGACATATAGATTAATTAACAGTTTTTATGTTTTCCTTGAATTATTTAAATGTATCAATTCTCAAGCATATGGGAAAAGAAAATGAGAAAAGTTAGAAAAAAAAAATTCACAATTCATTTAGAGTTGGCTGGCCCTGGCCACTTCAGAGCCAATTACTGAAGAATCCTGATAAATGATCGCTCAGACAATATATACAAATCATAGTGTATTTATAGCATATATCCATTGGCAATTAAATAGAACACGTGTTCTACGTTCTCAACACATTTACAAGCTTCTCAGATACCGTTTTCCTTTACTCTCTCAGTTATCTTTTTGTCAGACACAAATTTATCTTCACAGGATCAATCATGGAGACACAGAGAGAAAAGGGTAAAGTGAGTACTGTTTACATAAAGGAACATTTACCCAGTTCCAAAGTTCTTCTAGTTGCAATGTTGCATGTCAAGGGAGTGTGAAACAAATTCCAAAGGGAACCTGAATGAGGCACACTGAATGAAAATATACGGCTATCCAATCCAAAAAATAGGTATATTTCAAGCTGGAACAATGAGATAATACCTAGGATAAAAAATTTGGTTTCTCTATTACATGAGTTGTTAGGAGGTAGGAGGATAATGAAGACTAATACAATTGTTATAATAATGATCTTTTATGTGAAATTTCTGATGTTTGGTGACAAGGTACTTGTATCATTACCTATATCCTAATCTCATCTTACTTCAGATATAATTTCCCTTGTGAAATTGCTTAATTGAGAAAAACAAGTTTACCAATGAATGAAATTAAATTGCTCAATACAATGTTTTGGCACAGTGGTGAATCTCAAATCTCTTATTGCAAACTGTCACAATATATATACAACAATAATCATCAAATAAACTCAGCCAACAATACCCGACCTTTCAAATGTCTCAAGCATTGTAATTTTGGAAAGAAACTATCATATAAATCTCTTTTATAACATCAAGAATCATTTTTATCACACTTAATTTGAATCCCCTTCCCAATTTTCATTCACCCCATTATTATAAGTCATGTATAAGAGTTAAAATCTTACTAAAAGCATCTCGTAGACAAGTTCATGTCATCATATGTCCAAAAAGAGGTTACCCTTATGACTTAGTTCTGTTTACTCTGATATTATGAAAAATATGAAATGAAAAACTTGAACTCCATTCGTTTTACTGTTAATTTGACATTACTGTTTGATAGGCTCTAAAATATCATTTTCTTTTTGTCATAGTGCTTATCCTCATCTAAACTATATTGGTTTTGTTGGAAATATGAATCTTAGTGTGAGTAGTGAAGTTCCACGTTAGTTATAAATGTGTTAAGTGAGAATCATATTAGTAAAAAGATTCATGAGCCAATGCTTTAAATTTTTAGGTTAAGATGTGGTGTCAACTCCATTTATAATAGAGTTTGTAGCTTAATTTATATAATGATAAATCTTCTACCAATAGGTTTCTCTATTTTGCTTACCATATCTACCTTTTTGGCACCATGTAGGCAACTTCGTTTCATGATATATCCAAGAAGTGATTACCTATAGATAGTTCTATAGACTTTGATAATACGAAAAATATATGAAATAAAATACTTAAACTGCATTCGTTTTACTGTTAATTTGACTTTAGTGTTTGATAGGCTCTAAAATATCATTTTCTTTTTATCATGGTGCTTATCCTCATCTAACCCATATTGGATTCTCTTTTTGGCTTACCATATGTACCTTTTAAATGTCCTAATATTTTAATGCTTTCTTCTTCTCCCCATTCATCATCAAATAACTATCACAAGCAAACTCTTATTGTAATAAAGTCCATCACATTTGGCAGATATTTCTAATTGTTTTCTAAGTGATAAAAAATTGTGTTTTTGTCTTATCCCTCCTCTTCGCTGATATTAAAACACATTTTACGTGTTTTTAAAGTCTGATTCATTGCATTTGGGGCTATTACTATAGGGTGGAGCAAATCAACAAGATGCATTATTTTCAGGTTCCATGTGCCACTAGAACAAGAAACCTGAGTCTAAGCTTTTATTATAGAATTTGATTTGAGTATTTGCCTCGATGAAATTTTGGCAGCATTCATGTTTGTTACAGAACAAACCAATTAACTATAACATTCGTAATTTAATTAGTCAGCATTTAAATTAAATACTAAGACGCTCTCCTAACTCTATCTGTAATAATTTATTTTTAACTATAAAATAACATATCCCACTATCACACACATTTTCTTATTGTCAAACACTAGAAGACAAAATAAAGCTCTCTTAATCCATTTCATAATCAGCAGCCACACATTTCTTAAGAAAAAACTATTCTCATGTTACATAAGATAAGTTTTTCTCCTTACACATCCTTCGATAACTGTGTCATTTTTTTCTTTTCTTTTCTTTTTATTTTTCCAGGTGGTGGAGCCTATAAGTTTGTCTTTATGACATGAGATAACTTATCTCCTTTAATTTAGATTAATAAAACCCTATTTCTTAATATTTATAAGTTTTTGATTAATTAAAGAGAATGTTAATGAAAACCTTGGAGATTGAAATAAAGTCTATAACGTCTGTTCTTTCAAATGTATTTGAATATGTTGGAATATTCAAATGAGATGAGTCTTAATCTATTTAATGTTTTCACTTATATACATTACATTTAACTCATTATCATCCAATGTTGGACTTCAACAATTTCCCCCTAAGTATGAAATCCAACATTGATATTCCAATGTTGGACTTGAACAATCTCTCCGTAAGTATGAAACTCAACATTGATATGCTCCCCCTCAGACGAGTACCTAGACCCAAAGTACTCAACTCACTTCCTTGTCAAACACATGGGTAGTCCGAGCCCAACCCAGCGTTGATACCAAAGTCAGACTAGTCCGGAGGCAGCCCGTGACGGGGGATAACCACCAATGAGCTAAGCTAGGCCAATCATACCAAGTGGCTCCAACACCATGTCTCAATCCAAATTTTTAAGGTATTGTATTCATACATGGGTCCTCCCGCTTATATAGATTTCACTTAACTCATTATCAATCAATATGAGACTCATCACACTTGAATATTCCAACAGAATACATACAGGATAGTTGAATTTAATTTATATAAAAAAATTGTTCCCGGCTAAAAAAAATAAAAAATTAATTGCTTGATTGTAAAGCAGTTTTTTTTTTTTGGATGAACAACTGCCGAGTTATTTATTAATGATAATGGAAAGAAACTCTTTAATAATGCTATTATTTATTTGCAATTCTCTCACTTCTTTCTAATAATATTTAAATATTTATGCTTAAAACGGATTTATGTGATCGCCTGAAAGGTTCTCGTATTACAATTTTTTCACATTTTAGAAAACCAAACTATAAAAATTATGTCCTGTTAAGTTTACAAGCACTGACTATATACATAATTTTGAAAAGAAGTTTAAAAAGATGATGGATCCTTGTATCCAAAAAGAAAAAAGATGATGGATCCTTCTCTTTTTCATTTTCTTTTACTAAAAATCCAATCAAGAGAATTGAGAGGCAGGATTAATAATTTTTCAAGATGAAAAAATAAACAGGGAACCAAAATGGGTTGTACTTGTAGCATGTAAAGTTAAATTTTTAAAGTTTTTAACATTGCAATCTAATGATGTATTAATACATCATTGGAAAGTTATTATTAAGTAATGATAGTGATATATAATCACATATTTTTAATAATTTAATAATATAAAATTAAATGAAAGTATAAATTTTTTTTACAGTATTCAAATCAAATCCTTAGATTTGTTTTCTTTTTTCAATGACAATGATAGGTTTTGTACTGCATCGTAAAGTCATTTTTAAAAATAAAATATTTTTCATAAAAATAGAGCTCACCCAGCAACATCTACATAATACATTACCCAAAAAAAAACATCTACATAATAAATATATGTCAAACTACAATATCCTCCAACATATGATTAATTAAATTTCAATAAAATACACGCAATATATGGCCCTACGAGGAAAAGGACCTAACTACAAACACTTCGTAGAATTTGACGATTATGAATTTAGAATTTTATGGCACTTTTATTCAACTTCTCATTCAATTTTTTACGTTCCCTTTTCATGCATTTAAGTTTTTTTTTTATAGCGACCTGAATTATCTCCTTGAGACGGATCTTTTAGTATCTTTCACAAACTTCAATTATTTGAGTTGATTAAAACTAATCCCGAGATGTTATCAAAAAAAAAAACTAATCCTGAGATAGGGTTTAGTCACAGTTAAAACTCATCTTCTCTTCGAGATTGTTTTAGCTCGTGTTATCAACTGAGTTACACTCATTGAATATGCATTTAAGTTCGTATCAAAGCAAACGCGGGAGAGGTAGAACTATATGGTAGATGAAAGTTGTCTATTTAAAATTTGAAATCATTATTTGTATTTTCTAATATTAAGCCATATATATATATATATATAAACTCTTTCATGTTAATAATTTAAAAATGAGCATCGACGTATGTAGTGTTTATCCAAAATCAATAAAAGTATACACATTTAATTTTTCCAATAATGACAATGTGAATTGGAGTTCAATTTGATGTACTTTCAACCTCAAGCAATTGAATTAGTAAAATAAATAGAGAATATATTACCGAAATAAATAAATATAGAATAGTCGCTAATAATAAATGAACTAATCATCAACCTCTGCTTAATATCTTTTTGTTTTGCAAGATGATATCCATATATTTTTTTAGTGTATTTTTCTCTATGATAAGCTTTCGAAAAAATTTACACCTTGATCGTGTACTCTCAAAACCAAAAATTAAAAAATAAAATCATTAAGTAGCTATGTTGATCCAAATGGGACATTTTTTTATTTTTATTTTTTCTTATAAGATTCCTTTACATCTAAAGGTGAGGGCCCCATGCTAATTATGTTCTTGCCTCTTTTCATAAGTGCTTTATTGCAGGCTAGAATGTTTAACATTATAGAATCTTATTATTTTTTCAATTTGAGTTTTTTTGACCTTTTTACTCTTCATTAATTAATTAATAATTATTTTATCCCTTATTTAAAATTATCTATCAATTTGTCCCTCTTTAATCGATTAACTTGAAGATTTAATCAATTAAATGGTCAAAACTGACAAAAATGATTGACTTGAAGATATAATCGATTAAATCTTCAAGTTAATCGATTAAATCTCCCATCAGATAACAAATGTCAAATCTCCTCCATAAACAAAACCAGATTTCATGCATATGAAGCAAATCAACAAGTATAGATAACTAAAAGCAGATTCCATGACATGAGCATATTTAATCGATTAAATCAATTAGGAGGGATATTTAATCGATTAAATCTTCAAGTCATCGTTCCGAGGATTCCATGCTTGTTGATTTGCTTCATATGCATGGAATCTAATTTTGTTTATGGAGGAGATTTGACCTTTGTTGCCTGTCGGGAGATTAAATCAATTAACTTGAAGATTTAATCGATTAAAAAAATCTTCAAGTTAACTATTTTTGTCAGTTTTGACCATTTAATCGATTAAATCTTCAAGTTAATCGATTAAAGAAGGACAGATTGATAAATAATTTTGGATAAAGGATAAAATAATTATTAATTAATTAATGAAGAGAAAAAAAGGTCAAAAAGCCTTTCAATTTGTCATATCCATATCTCGTATATGAATTGTCAGTAAATAATTATAATTTGACATCACCAATTTGTATTAGTAGCGATATTAAATCGCAAAACTGTTATTTTATGTAATTTGTTGAAACGTATGCATTAAGTTGGTGCATGTTTATTTTTTAATTTATCTTAAATATCATGCTTTAATAAAAATTATATAAAACAATTGTTTTATTCTGATATTGGTCAAAATCAATTTTAGAAAATAACTTTATGTGTCAAATTACACTCCAAACTAAAATACCATATAATTTTCTGCTTATATTAATGTATAAATAAGGTTGGTATGAGTTCGTGGTGTAAAAGGATGTGAGAAACTACTAGTTGTTGTTCTTAATTTAAATTCTCTGTAAATTATTGTTTTTCATCCTTTCGTAGAGAACTTAAAAAAACTAAATAAAAATTTTGAATGGTTACAGACGTACTAACCTTTCACTCATTTTTTTATTTTTTTTGGTAAGAGTACTCTCATGATAATTTTTGTATTAATTAACTGATATTAAATTCATGACGGCATAATTTAAGGACGTATACTTCTACATTTTGGCCCCTACCCACAACGTAATATTTTTGCTAAATACTTGTGGACGGCTTTTAACTATTTCAAAGTCACAGAAAATTCGTCCAAAGTAATGATTCTTTGATTATTTTATTTTATTTCTTTTTATGATTTTTGTTTCTAAATTTTTGGAATTTGGACAAATGAAACGGGTCAAGGTTGTTTTTTGTAAATTTAATATTTATGTTGGATCACAATACAATTCGTGGGTTTTCGTTTGGTTATATATATGACCCACTTATCTAAATGAGAGGTCCTAAACCATAAAAATTATTAGATTATAGACATAGCCATGCATAATTTTATATTTATCTGTTTGGGGGGGAAAAAGATATATAGTGCTCACTAATTAAACAATTTTTATTATGGTTTTTATTTTAAGTAAGTGGTTCCTGCCAAAAGACTATGTTTTGTACTTGGTTTGAATTATTCTCCTAGCTAAAGTTAGGATGGGTGGCTTTTAAAAAATATTTCCATTAAGTTGCTTTCCAATTTTAGTCACATTTTTTAAATGGAATGTATCCCACGCTATCATTCTAGACCCTTTAAATAATATTACAAAATATATAATAGAATAAAAACCAACTTGATTAGGAGTATTAATCATCCACTAAACTATTATGAAAAATTATATAGTTAGTCGGTCCAATGAAGTACCCTTCCTTTGATTGGTCTTAATTGGAATGGTCCCCAAATTAATATTAATTTCTTGATGGCTTTACTTATCATTCATAATAATCCTAACTTCTAATAAAAAAAACATATATTTATGCATCGTATGGCAGGCACTGACCCTTCCATACCAGCACTAAGCAAATTATTTTAATGATTCTTACATGTTTGTCTTTCTTTTTATATTTGTTATAGATACTAATCTACGAACACATGTCATACGAATTCTTAAACAATTGAAAAGAAAATGAAGTTTTTGGAAATAAAATTGTTTCGTGTTCAATAGAGAGTGCAGTATACATAATATATATGATAATTATGAGAATCTTTATCTTAAAAGAAAATTAATTCAGGCAGGAAACAAGACAAAACTAACTGGCGTGGTTAAGAATAATTTGATTATCTAATTCAATAATTATGTTAAATCATTCATACTTCTCAAAATTATCGCAGAATAAGGATATTATATTTAATTATAGACCAAGTATATTGCGTGTGCTACGCAGTAATTAAGATTATCATTGTCGCTTATTTCTAGTATAATGATATATTATATACGAGAGTGTATGGTGATAAATTATTATTATTTATTTCTATATTGTACATTATTTAATAAATGATTACCAATATATATATATATATATATATATATATAGTATCGAAATTCACAGAAAATTATATCTAAATGTAATAAGTAGGATTGATAAAGAAATATTTTTATCCTCATAAATAACAATTAAATAGTATAATATATAATTATTAATAATTCACGTCTCAAACATTCCTAAATAAAAAATATACTAAAATTATAAAAATATCACTGAAAATAAAAATTATCATGAAAATCTATTCAAACGATCGCAAAAAAGCATATAACCTCACTCTTTTTCAGATACTCGTTTTTAAGAATGTTCATTAACCGATCCAAATCAATATAAACTGTAGTGACCGAATCAAAAAATCGATAACCAAAATCAAAAAGTCAAAAATAAAAAAAAAAGTCACATATTTTGATTGAATTGGATTGATTTTCAATTTGATTGGTAAAAATCGATTCAATCAAAATCGATCTAATGAATTATGTATTTATTATTTTGAAAATTTCTCTATTTTCTCTAATTCAGTAACCCTTACTAAGTTACTTCCTTAGTTCAAACACTAGAGTAGACTATTCTTAAATTCATATCCACCCGCATCGCGTCTCTTTTGTCTGAAGAACCCATTTTTGTCCCAGAATCTAGGGGCTCCCCCCATAATTATTTTAGAGATTTCTCCAAATACATAAGTTAATAATAATTCTAATGCAGATTCTAATTAAAAGTTGATGATATAAGTTGCTATTTTTTAATTTCAATTGTTCATGTATTTATTTTAAATTTGTTATTACTTGAACCCTCTCTTAATCTCTTATTTTCATGAAAGTTGCTATCTTGCTGGTTGTTTTGAAGACCACATATTAAACATTCAGCAAGCTAAAAGAGTGAAGTATGGAAGAGTAAGATGGTGACTTGCAATCTTAGATGTTATTAGTAGCAATCTATCTTATTTTTGTTTTTTATTGTCTATTACTCTATTTTAACTTTTCATGAGTTTTGAGACTTATTTTTGTTTGAAGACTTGAATTTTCCATGATTTGCAATTTTGTATGGTTTTATTTTGATATAACTAATAATTTGTATGACTGAAATTTTAGGCTTTTTAAAAAATCAAAAACTGATTTAATCCAATCTAAACTAAATAAAATTATATTTGATTTGGAAAAAAATTCAAACCAAACAGATGATTAAATAATCAAACCGAAAGATTGAATTAGATAATTTTTACTTCAAAATCAATCCAATTCAAACCACGAACACTGATGTTCGATTTCATATGTCTGGCCAAGTTTTAGCTGCATCAATACGAAATGTCAAATTTATTAAATGATGTTGTAACATATCGTCGAACGGTATCGATAATGTAAAACTTTATGTTCTAATAATGTATTAAAATTAAATTTTATTATAATTTTGATACGCAACTAATAATAATTTTCGAACACAATTTGTACGTATATAATAATATATAAGATGTTTCAAATGATTAGTATAGTATACACAAATTGAATTGACAAATTCAGTCTCAGCTATGATTTCACCAATTGAAAGAAGAGACGACTCAATGCGAGTAAGGACGGGTTTTTCTTTTTTTAAGTAAATAACTTCTTTGGGTTGATCACAACTTTTAAGTTATTTATATATAATAATAGAATAGAATAAAGTAAAATGAAGTGCGTGTACTTTTAATTTTTTAACACAATTATAATATTGAACTGACTAATGACTTTATAGTTTCGTGCTTTTAAGATTTGGAGAGATATCCACGACCCAAGTTTAACATTTAATAATTGTTTAGCTTAAATACAGTTTTCCTTTAGATATATTTATTTTTACATTATTTTTATAAAAGACATACGAATAAGTTTAAAATAATTAATGTGATGCACATATATAGATACATACACAGAACTTAAAGAATTATCTAATAAATTGATTTACCTAAATGCATTAAGTACACGGAGTATACAATTTTTTACTATTGTCTACAAAGATATTTAGTTTTAATTAATGAAAAATTTGACTCTAAGATACCTTTACATTTAGAAAACACAAAAAAAAAAGAGGGAAATGATTATTGAATTTGTACCTATTCTTTTGTTATTATTAAACTGGAAACATTAGGAGGAATAAGAATACGGATGTGGTTTTGGGATTTTATTTTTATTTTTTGCTCAAATGGTCGTGATACTTTGGTAGTGCTAGATACGAGTCGAAAATTCATAGTATTTGCCTTGTTATTGTGGTCCAACTAAATTGGCTACAGACAATTGAAATTCACAATTGGGATTGTCTACATTTACGAGCCCAGTTCAATTCGAGTTTTATGAATTCACCACTGGACTTTGGATATGGCCTGGGCTACATTTGTGGAGCCTAGTCATTGCTTATTATAATTGAAATAGTAGTTGTATTTGTTGTTACAAAAAGTAACTACTTGTACCAATGACATTTGATTATTATTATTATTATTATTGAGTTGAATATACACTGGCATATTTGGGAATTTTGATCAAAATCGTATTTTTTTAAAAACAATTATGAATTACATCAAACTTTTACTAATTTGAGATGTTTTTTTTTTTGTCATGTTAGCTGCTATATGTATAAGAAAAGAAGCTGTCGAGCCTTCCATCTTGATATGTTACCTAACGTAAATTTCTGTTTTTAAAAAAACAGGGTCGTTCTATTTGGCCACATTAAAAACTTAGAGATGAATGAGGAATCCAAGTCTGAGTGATTGAGTGAAAAAGTTCTACATTGATTAAGAATGGATTAAGTGAGCACCATATAAGTGGAAGGACCCATGCACCTAATGTCTTAAGGTTTTGAGTTTGATTGTGGTGTTCCGAGCCCACTTGATGTTGCTGCTCACTTGGCCTATGGTTGGCGGTCTCTCCCCGCCATGAGCTTCCCGTGCACGGCCCAACAATTGATATCAGAGCTAATGGTGGATTGGCATGTGGTGATTCGAGTATGTCTTGATGTGGGAAGTCAAGGTCTTGATAAGTGCAACCAAGCCTTGATGGAAGAGCCAATGTTTGATGAGAAGTCAAGCATTGATGAACCCCATGAATACTCGAAGCTTCTCGAAAAGAATGTAGGCCATGAGAAGCCAAGCATCGATGAACCCCATGAATACTCGAAGCTTCTCCTTGAGGGGAAAAGAATGTAGGCCTTGGACTCACACTTGATGGGGAGATGTTGAGGAATCCAAGTGTGAGTGATTGAGTGAAAAAGTCCCACATTGGTTAAGAATGGACTAAGTGAGCACCATATAAGTGGAAGGACCCATGCACCTAATGCCTTAAGGTTTTGGATTTGGTTGTGGTGTTTCGAACCCACTTAATGTTGCTGCTCACTTGGCCTATGGTTGACGGTCTCTCCTCGCCATGAGCTCCCCGTGCATGGCCCAACACCTACCTTTGTTGAAGGATAGAACATTCTATCATTTTAAGGATGTAAAGTTGTGTTATTTTAAGTGGGAGAAAGAGATAGATAAAGGAGGAGAGAAAGTGGACAAAAAAATATAAAGGTATAGGTCTCACCTCTTTGTTAGAGTGAAATGACATAAGTTGTTTCATTTAAAAAGATAAATATTTTTTTCATTAACTAATTGAGTGAAAAATTACTACAGTATGTGAGATGTGGGAGAAGCCCAAGATCTAAATATTTGATTACTCTCCCATTGGGCCGGCCATCCTCGTACAATTATTGCATTTTCACCGGCTTGCTTCTCCATGCTTAACCACCATATTGGCCAAATAATTGGCACTTCATGTTGTTAGTAATTGCTTGTTTTGTAATATGATCATATGCCTCCTACGTTTCAACACACGTAGGGGTTTTCGTACATTATTTCTTGTCATTATTTTCGTACAAAATTTGATTTCAGTGTAGGCATAAATCCACGAGCATAATCAAGATATATAGGAGTTTTTCAGTTTATCAATTGTATATATAAATGAGGGAAAAATTGTTTGTCATTTCAAATGGTATAATTTTGTATAATTTTAAATGAAATGACGTCGTTTTGATGTATATTTGATAATTTTTTATATTCTCTTCCCTCCTTAAGATTAGGAAAAGAGAGAAAATAAAAGAGAAAGAAGATAAATAATACAAACTATGTACCAAAACAATATCATTTAATCTAAAATGAAATAAAATTGTGACATTTAAAATGATAAACATTTTTTTCATAAATGAGTGAGGCTGAGGTGAGTATATAAAAAAAAAATGTTCATATCATAGCAATATAAAATCCATTTTTAAGACTAAAAATAAAAGATAAAGCTTGATATTATTCTTCACATGGAATTCCTCAATTAACTTATCCGGTAAAACTTTTACTAGGACAAGTGGTTGAATTATCTTTCAACAAAGAGGAAAAGATTTTAGTAGAAGAATAATTTTAAATCTCATTATATAACCAAGACTCGTGGATATATAAAAATATATTCGATAATAGTGAATATCCTACGTATTCCGTAAGTACTTTTTAATTTAGGTAAAATTTACTGAAAACATATATTAAAATAAAGAAATTAAATTTAAAAATATTATATACATAGTTAAATTAAAATTTATTTTGAATTTAAAATTTTAAAATATTAAAAATGTAATAATCTAGTTTTATAATTTAAAACTTTATTTTGAATTTTGAAATTTGAAATAAAGTTAAACATGAGTCCATGTGATTAAAAAAATCATAGTACGTGCTACATATTGAACTAAAATAAATATTAATTATATGCTACAAGTAAGTTTTAAACCATAAATTAAGATTAAATGAGATCGAATTGTAGTGTCGTAATTTCCGGCTATTTCCATAAATGTGTTTCTATCCTTCACATTAAAAAAAAAAAAGTTTTGCTACCTAAAAGTATATTCCATCTCGGTCACCAATTGAGAAATCTTTAAAAAAAAAAAAAAAGAGAGTATATTCCACCAAATATCCACAAACGCATTCAATTATAACAGAAAAAAAGTAACGATTTGCTTGCTGAGGCTTCTTATTCTCTGTATCTGCTTCTTCAATTCTTTAGAATGATAATAAAGATGTCCCTCAATATGTGGTTCAAATTTATCGTGCAGCTAGCCATGAATTGTTAAACCAAATCCATGCTTTATATGGGAATGGGCGTAATAGACATGGTTCTTCTGGATTAATAATTTACAAGTTAGTTGTCATGTTGATCTGTTTTTTAAAATGGATGCTAATTAAGGTGTTGCATCCTTGTCTCTTAATGTGATAATAACGGGTTAAGGAAGAGATTTTAGTGCTTTTTTAGGTAGAGTGTAGTCTTCTGAGTAATTTCTCCAATTCTTTAAGGAAAAACATTTTCTCATGGCACACTTGTACCCCACGTTCGTTCCAAAAAACCTAAGTTGAAAGAGATTCAAACCCTCCCTTATAATCTAGGGGAGCGTTAGATGTTGAAACTTGAAAGTCAATAATGAACTGCACCCTTCACTCCAAATGTTAGTCTGTACTCAGAAATTAATCTTCCTTTCATTTTCAAAAAGCATCAGCTCACCATTCACTTTTATTTTCTTTTTGTTACTTTCTATTTATTTCACGTACATAATTCATTTATATTTTACACAGAAATTAGCTTTTCCAAAAAAAATATATAGGTTTTTTAATCTATGAACATGAATTACGCTAGGGAAAATATTCATCTTAATTACTTCCGTAGTTCCGTAAGTATCATTCATTCTGTTTAGTGAAAATGAATTCTGACCATATATTTATCCATATAATTGCAGAAAAAATGCATTATTTAATAATTTAATTATAGATTACATCATATTTAAAAAATTATTTATCAGTAGAATTGCAGAAGAGTAATGTTACTTTGTATATACTAATATAAGGTGAACTCACATAATTCACATGAGGATTTTGCAATAAATTAAGGACATAATTTTATGTCATTTTAGATGAAACGACATAAATATAAATGACGTTGTTTCATTTAAAATAACACAAAATTATATTCTTTAAAATTATAAATATTTTTTCAATAAATAAAATAGAAAAACGAATTGGTGACAAGAGTTAGTAGCATTATTAATTGTAAAATAAACTGTCATACTAGGCAATTCTTTGAGTTGACCTTTTTCTTTTCCTTGAAGATTTTCATGTATGTCACTCGTATCGTAACATATTCAAGCAACTTATTTTTACTACTATTTTCTTTTAAAACTAACTATTATCAATGTTTTTAAAAATGAATCAGTTAATAAACTGGTGAAAACACTACTTTGCGATTTATTATCCAAAGTAATAATATTATATATATATATATATATATATATATATATATATATATATATATATAAATTTATATAATATTAATATATTTTCGTAATCAAGGAATATGATAATTAATATATTCAAATTCAACAATAAACATAATATTATAAATTTACAACATCAAGAATTGTACTTGAAAATAAATTAAACATAACATAATATTTAAAATGACATTGTCTAAGCTTTAAAAAAATTTCTAAAATGGGCGTCATAATGAATTAATGACCTTTTTTTTAAGCTTTAAACGGTTTGACTAGTTTTCACTTTATTGGTTTTTATCAGTTTAACCGATTCTTTGAAGTGTCTGGCTTTTTAAGTACATGATATGAATCGAACACTTAAACAGATTCTCCAATTTTTCAATCGAATTAGCTGGTCCAGTCTGGTTTTAAAATAATGACTCTTACTTCCACATAAAAGAAAAATTAAGTTTCTTTAATTCTGGTAAGGTTACAAGGAGTCCCTACACGTACCTTCAAGACCAACCCACTGTCAGTAGTGGAATTAAACCTAGGCACAAGGTGCATGAAGTTTCCTTCAATTTGATTAAGTGATTGTAAAGTAGTAAGACCACAAGTAATGGAACTATTGACGTTTGTGGTATCAGTTGTATGTTGTGAACTTGAAATGGAATAACCTAAGCTTCTAATAAATTATTTTGTAACAAGAAAAAGGGACCACACACAATGAAACTAGTTAGGTTTCTTGCGATGAAGATCAATTAGAGCAAGCCAACAAAAAACTGAAAGTGGGTCAGGAAGTATGGTCCTGGTTTGCAGGAACTGTGTACCCAAGATTCAGTGGTACACTGGTACATGCAGAGCAGAGACTAATATTATTAGGTTTACGCAGAAAAACCAAAATAGTTTTTTTGTACAACGAGGTTCTCGCTGGTTTGTCTATGGCGGTTCAGATGATGAAGATGAGAGAAAGGAAGCGTTGCCCAGTTAAAATGTGATATAAATATGAATATATATATAATATAAGAAAGATTGATTTTATTATATATTATAATTTAATTTAAGTGCATTACAATAGAAGTACATAGAAGTTTTTTGATTTTGAAGCTGACACTATGATTGCCATTTGGATTCACTTTCCTAGTCTCCTATTTTAATGAATTTGGATGAGAGATATTCTCACTACCAAAATTTTCTACTACCAACTTACTACCTATCTAATCACCATTAGATTAATATTTTCTCTCTCTTCAAAAACTTTTTAACATTCTCTCTCTTTAATCCAATGGTGATGTGATGGGTAGTAAATTAATAGTAAAATTTTTTGGTAGTTAGAATATTCTTACTCTACTTTTACGTGAAAAAGTAATCATGTTATTTGATCCAATCATTCGTTTTCAATGATGAGAAAAGAGGAAAAAAATGCATAATTTTTAATTAAATGATTGTGATCAAATAATATAATCAGATTATTAGTTTTTTACACTAGAGATCCAAATCATATTTTAATAAATCAAGTATTACAATTATAGTTTCCCTTGTCATTTAATTTGGGGAAGAGAATCGGTGGTACTTTCAAGGTTAATACTACCTCGATTGTACGTGGAGGTGGGCATGAGAAGGACACGTGTCATGACATGGTCCAATGCTATAAGGAAATAGGGTTTGGTTTTGGGGACATGTGGGGGGGTTTGTAACTTAAATTGCATTGCTGATTTAGCTTCCAAATCCATCTGAGAAGGCTTGAAGCCTCTCATTTTTTAGTTTGTTTCTGCTATAAGTTTTCGGAATTGGATGCGTTTTGCTCACTTCCTTCCAGAGGAAATGTGTCTCGAGAAATATTGGTTAGCACCTTGCCTCCTAATCCTTGTTATGCGAGGACAAAGTTATCCGGGACCAGTCATGATGCGTTTTTTTTTGTTTTTGTTTTTGTTTTGTCAATCCGGTTATAGAAATTAATACCAGGGGTCTGTTTCAATTTGATTTTTTTTTTAGAATAATTTATGAGATACAATTTAAAATCCAAAAGAAAAAAAAAATTATGATACGAGTTGTTTACAATATGCCAACTCGCCTAACCTATCAACGTGCCGGAAAAAGTTTACATGATACCGGCTCATCTTATTTTTTTCTGGTCCCACTCACAATCAAAAAAAAAATTTGACCATTTTTATCCTTGCTTTTTTTTTATTTTCTTTTTTACTCTTTACATGTGAGAGGGAGCATTTATACATTCTATGAGCCTAGATGGATCATGGAAATATTTCTCCAACCTGCCATTGAGTTGGTTTAGTTTCTCAATCCACTTTCAAAAGCGAGGCGAGACATGTTGGCTCATTTTTATTCAGGTTGATGGTGGGACGAGTTGTCCATTTTGCCACCATGCTCTTGTATCATAAATTTTACTAATATATCATTTACTTTTAATCTTTTATCTCAAAACAATATTATTTTCTGTAACAGGAGAAATGTTAATCCCGTAAAAATTTATGTTAAAAAAATAAAATTAAACTTCAATACATAATATATTATCTGCAATAATTTTTTCTAGTTAAATAGTTTTTCTTAGTCTCCATCCACTGTTTTCCTAAAACATAAAAAAAAAAAAAAAGGTTTCAGTTTTTTATTTAAAAAAAATGGATGAGTAGTCCTATTTTTAAAGATTCAGCAAAAGAAATGCACTCGAGTATATGAGTTTGTTTGATTGTGTTTTTTTTTTTTAATTATTTTGTAGAATAGTTAATGAAATGAATTTTTTTTTTTTTTGTATTTTTGTTTTGAAAGTTAAAAGTTAAAACACAAAATAAAATTAACTTAAATATATTTTTTAAATTTAATTCTAAAAAATTAAAAATAGAGAGAACTTTTAAAAAATCAATTATAAAACAAGACTTATCAAATATTTTTAATTTTTTTCTTTAAAAAATAAAAACTAATTTTAAAAATAGAATTCAAACACGTACTATACTTTTTGTTCTTTAGTTTTTAAAATCACCAACCAAAGTATGTCATGGTTTTATCTTTAGTCTCTTATGTCCTTTAGGCTTTGTTTGGGAGTTTAGAGGAGAGGAAAATGAAGGGGATCCAAGGGAGAGGGAGGGGAAGGAAGGAAAGGAAATTGAAGAATATCCTCTTCCCTTGTTTGGGAGTTAAAAATATGATAAAGAAGAAAAATTGAGGGTTAATGAGATATTTTTACTATTTTACCCGTTTTGTAAAGTAATATAATTATTATATTTTACAAATTAAATTAAATTTAAAATTTCTAACAAAATTATTTATGTACTTTTCACAACACCAAAAAATATCATATTTTCGATGAAATTTTTACGTTGTAAACGATGAAAATTTCATTAAAAAATTATTTTTTTCGTCGGAATACTTTTCGTTGAAAAGCGACGGAATTTTTCAATCGATGAAAATTTTTACAAAAATAAATTTTCTATCGAAATTTTCGACAAAATTTAATTTCTATCAAAAGTTTTGACGAAAATGATTTACTCCATCAATATTTTAAACAAAAATAATTCTATCAAAAATTTTGACGGAACATTTTCCGTTCAAAATTTTGATGGAAATGTGTTCTAACGAAATTTCGACAGAAATTGTTTTGTTAGAAATTTTGAGGAAAATGTTTCATTCGAAACTTTCGACGAAATTTATATTCTTTAAAGAATTTTGACAGAATATTTTTTTCGTCAAAATTTTTTATCGAAATATTTTCCGTCAAAATTTTTTTTTCTGGAAAAATCTTTTGACAAAAATGTGTTCCGTTGAAAATTTTGATGGAAATGTTTTTTATCAAAAAAGTTGACGAAAATAGTTTTCGTTAAAAATTTTGACAGAAATTTTTTTTGCCAAAAAATTTAACGAAAATGTTTCCGTCAAAAATTTTCGGCAAAATTTAAATTTTGTTAAGAAATTTGATGAATTTTTTTTTCGTCAACAATTTTTGATAGAAATGTGTTTCGTTGAAAATTTTGATTTAAATATTTTTCGTCAAAAATTTCAATAAATATGTTTGTTTGTGAAATATTTTGGCAAAATTTAGATCCCGTAAAGAATTTTGACAAAAAAAAATTTCCGTCAAATTTTTTTACAGAAATATTTTAGTCACAAATTTTGATGGAAATATTTTCCGTAAAAAATTTTGACGTAATTGTTTTACGTCGAAATTTTTCGATGGAAATGTGTTTCGTCAAAATTTTGGACGGAAATATTTTCATTAAAAGTTTTGACGGAATTTAGATTCTATCAACAATTTTGACTGAATTTTTTTCCGTAAAAAATTTATGTGAGTGATTATGGCAAAATCTGGTTCCGTCTCTAATTTCGTCTTTAGCTTTGATGGAAATTTTTTGACGTATATAATTTTCATTAAAAATTTCATCACTATTTTTAACGAAATATTGTTCGTCGATAAATTCTATCAGTATTTGAGACTTTTCTAATAATATCGCATTTAAAAATGATTCACAATTATGTAGTTTTCACATTTTAATACTAAGGGAATAAGTAATTTTTAATATTTTCCCTCTCAAACTATCCAAATTGGGGGAACTTTGATTTTAAGAAGAAAAAAGGTTTTGGAGGGTTAAGTAAAAATCCTCAAATTCGTCCCCTCCTTTTTTTAAACTCACAAACAAAAAAAGAGCTTATTAAAATCCTCTATTTTCTTTCCTTCTCCTCTTAAAACCAACTCCCAAACAAAGCCAAAAAAATTAAGGTTGAGATATCTATTTTGGTGACTAATCAGCAAGATGCCAAGATGGTGAATGAAGTGATGTGTGTGGTACTACTAGTGTTGTTTGTTCAGCTAATCTCAACTGCATAATTATAAAGGGTTTTATAAGAGTTATGTTGTAGGAAAAGTGATTATGTTATGTTATAGAGATTCGTTTTGCGTGCCGAAGTTTTTTTTTTTTTGCTGCGGGCCCCACAAAATATTGTGTGTGTAGGAAACTTTTTGTTGTCATGTTAAATGATAGATGATAAACCCAATTATAAAAAGATCTCATGATTCCGTTACAACTCACTCCAATGGAGCCCACCACTGAATTATGGGCCAATCTTGCCTCGTTTTAGCATCCCAAACACAGACATAATTTTAAGCACAAGTTAGCTCAATCAGATCCAGACGAAAAAACATAGTTTATTCATTCAGATTATCTTCTTTTTTTAAAGTTTTAAAATATTATTTTCGTTGTTGTATATTGTCGCTTTAGATAATTTTAGAACTCGCGTTGCTTAGGTTAGCCATGTGGCTCAAAATTAGGACTACCAAATGACAGAGATAAAGGCCATGACGACAAAGCCAAATTCACCATCATTAATTATTAATATTTATAGAGTTAGAACACTTGGGCTGCTTGAATGGGCAAATTAAAACTTCTTTTAATGTTGAAATGCTTGTTTAAGTTTGCTATTAAAATAATTAAATTGAAAATTTAAATTTACAAATATCATAAAGGACAGTTAATTGAAAACATAACTATAAGAATCATTTTAAAATTGTTGTATTCCACTTATTTATATATTGTTAAAATACTTACAATACAAAAAAAAAAAAAAAAACTCACTTTCGCCTCTTGTAATTGTAGAGTGTGTTAGAGGGTCTGATACTACATTATGAACGAGCTCTCTCCAAAAAGTTAATTTGTTAAGGTGCAAATAAAAGAATGAGTATATATACATGGAAAAAAGTATTTGTCATTTCAAATGACATAATTTTATATCATTTTAGGTGAAACAACGTTATTTTAGTGCAAATTTAATAATTTTTTAAAATTATCTCCCGCCAAATTAGGAAGAGAGAGAAAATAGAGGAAAGAGAATATAAAAAATATTAATTATGCAACAAGATGGCATCGTTTGATCTAAAATGATAAAAAAAACTGTCATTTAAAACAATAAATATTTTTTCTATATATATCCAAAAAACTATGTCATTTATATATATAGAGAGAATTTTTTCTATATATATATAAAAGTTCATTTGACACCGGTGTCAAACGAAAAAGTTTGACACCAAATCTTAACCGTTGATTTCCGTCAATCTAATGGTTATAATTTATTGAGAATTAATAATTAATCAATAAGTATGATCCAATAAATTGTAATTGTTAGATTCACGAAATTAATGGTTAAGATTTAATATCAAATTTTTTAGTTTGACACTGATGTCAAAGGATCCCTTCCTATATATATATATATATATATATATATATATATATATATATAGAGAGAGAGAGAGGTAGGATCCTTTGACACCGGTGTCAAATTTGAAATTTGACACCTCATCTGAGAGTCGTTCAATCAAAAAAGATCAATGGTGTTACATGCTTACAAATCAGAGTCGTTGATCTTTTTTGATCTAACGGCTCATAGATGAGGTGTCAAATTTGACACCGGTGTCAAAGGATCCTACCTCATATATATATATATATATATATATATATATATATGGGTTTACATTTCTGTAGCTGTTGTATGTGCAGCAATCAAATACTTGCCATATATATACTTGAAAGCATCGAATGTGGGAAATAATAACCATACAAAGGATGAAAGCACTAAATGTGGGGAATCATAACCATACACCTGTCGTTGTTGTACGTAAAGCGGCAGCAGAAATGATTTTATCATATATATATGTTATAATCATTTTACACCAGTGTAAGTTACATTCAATCATGAGCTTTGATCCTATTTATATTTAACGGTTTAATTTATTAGATATTTGAGCTGTTAGATGCAACTAAATCAATGATTCAGATATGTTGTAAGAATTCTAATTCTTACACCGGTGTAAGAATATCATGCCATATATATATATGGGAAATGTTATATTTACAAATTTTTTGTTTACAAATTACACTGTGTCTGACCGATCATACTTTAATCAAGAGTGTGTGCCAAGTCATACTTAGTGTAATTTAAAAAAAAATTGTAAATGGATCATTTCCTATATATATATATATATATATATATATATATATATATATATATATATATATTTCTAGCTACTTGAGATAAGGTTATTCCAAGCCGCACACTAATAATTATGTACTCCGGGTAGTACATAATTATAATGTTAAATTTACTTTTATCTCTCTCTATGTCAGCTGACAATTTATGAAAAGTATCTAAAGAGAAAGAAAAAAAAATAACTTTAACATTATAACTATGTACTACTGTGGTACATAATTATATAGGGTGGCTTGAAATAAGCTTATCTCAAGTAACTGGAGAAATGTTTGCCCATATATATAGGGCTTTGGTTTCGTCCTGTGGCATCAACAAATTTCGTTTCCTGCAACAAAAAATGACAAGTTAAATAATAATAAAGAATTGAAAGAGACACTCTTTTCAATAAAAAAAATTTGTCGTTGGTGTTGCATTACAGGAATCTTTTTCCTCTAACATTATTGTTATTTATCCCATATATATATATATATATATATATATATATATATATATATATAAGTTAGCATAGTAGATTGTACTTGCATAGCCTTCTAAGAACAATTATTTAATTATTATTATTATTACTCACTTTAATTATCTTTTTGAGGCGAATCGACTACTTAGTATTATTGAAATATTCAAGTGTAATGAGTTCCACATTGGTTGATAATGGGCTAAGTGAAGTGCATATAAGTAGGAGGACCTATAAACCCAATACCTTAAGGTTTTGGGTTAAGATGTGATGTCGGACCCACTTGATATGATGATATAACTTAGTCCATTGATGGTGGTCTCCCGCCACAGGCTTCCCCTAGGACCCACCTGACAAAATCGAGTACCCCAAGTTCGAGTACAAATCGTGGCATACATCAGGCTCCCAACTGCACTAGCATAAAGAACTGACGAAGGATACATTGGTGGGAACAACGCCAAAAACTTGTTGCGATCACAACAATTATATTAGTCGTATGTGGTACTCGGTTGAGTGGGAGTATATCAATGTTGGGTTTCACACTTAAAGAGGAGTGATTGTTAGAATATTCAAGTGTGATAGTACCACATTGGTTGGTAATGAGTTAAGTGAAGTGAATATAAATGGATGGACCTATGAACCCAATGCCTTAAAGTTTTGGGTTGAGATGTGGTGTCAGATCCACTTGATGTATTTGATCTACTTAGCTCATTGATGGTGGTCTCCAACCACAGTCTCCTCCTGAACTCACTTGACAAATATCCCCAGAGGTTTTAACTCTTTGAGTCGCCTTTTCCCAAATATGTATTTAATGGGAATCGATCTCATATTCTTTCATCACGTACTTAGCATATGTTGCTAAATGAGCTATATACTCATTAAGTTATTATTAGGAAAAAGTTCAAAAACACCCCATGGTTTTGCTTTGAATCACTTTCATCCTTATGCATTTTTTTAATCACTTCCATCCAAATTCATTCTTAACACTGTAAAAAAAGTTAATTAATCTACCTATTATACCCTTCTTAGAATAAAAGAATATACTAATATGACCAAAAAAATAATAAAACTTACAATATTTACAAAGAATAAAAAATGACAAAAAATTAAAAATCAATAACACTTCATATATTGAAAATTTATAACAGTATCATAAAAGATTAAAAAAAATGAAAATAGTTGAAAAAATAAATTGAAGACAAAAAAAAGTAGAAGAAAAAATAAGACCAAATATATTTTAAAAAATATAAATTAAGGATAAAAAAAAATAACACTATAGATGTTGAAATTTTTCTTCCATTTCTTTTAACAATTAGAAAAGACTAAAAGTTTTTACCAAAAAAAAGAAAAGACTAAAAGTATATATATATATATATATATATATATATATATATATATATATATATATATATAAAAGAAAAACAAATGAAATATATCTAAATCAAAAAGAAGGAAATAATCTAAGGACAAAAAAAATTAAATAAAAATAAAACTAATTATATTGAAAACTTACATATTTCTTTTTCTTCTATTTCTTTTTTTAGTCTATTTTCTTGTTTATGATTTAGACTATTTTTTTAATTTTTTGTTTTATTATTTTCTATCACTTCAATATATTTGGTCTTATTTTTTATCCTTAATTTATTTTCTTCATTTTGATTTAGACATATTTAATCTTTTTTCTATGTTTTTTTTTTAATTTTTCGTGTTATTTGTAAGTGTTGTAACTTGTAAGTTTCCACAATATTTGATTTTATTTTTTCTTTTTTGTCATTATTTGATTGTCTTATTTTTTGTGTGGAGATATTTCAATTAGTTCATCATTTTGCGATTAGTCCGATTCGGAGTGAATTTTGGGATTAAGGCTTGAAACCTCTCCCAAAGACAGTACTGTGGAGAATCAATTCTCATCGCACCTACTCAGTTCCCTTGCGTCTAGGGGTGTTAGCGAGCCGAGCCGAGCTTTGGTCTTAACGGTCCGAGCCTGTGTTTAAATGTGTCAGACTAGCCTTAGCCTGTTACTTGTTACGAATATAATATCAGTCTGTGGCCTTGCTCATTTACAAAAAACAAAAGCCTGGTTTAGCCTGTTAGCCTGATTTAAAAAAATAAGATAACAAAAATTTATCCAAACAAAATATACAATCAACAGCACTAGTAATTCCATAAATATTCATAAATTTAATGTATATCCAAATAGCATAATATAAAATAAAATCATTCAAAAAATATGTTTAATTAATAAAATGGGATGGAATGAATTAAGAAGAGAGAGAGCTATCACAAGTAGTATAAAAAATAAAAAATAAAATAAAATAAATAATATATTAGGCAAGTCTGAGAGGCTCTAAGGCCGAGCTTTTGAATTGGAGCCTGAGGCCTTTTTATTAAACGAGCTTTTATACAAGTCCAAGCCTGGGTCCAACAATCAATTTTAGACATGTAAGCTCAGGCCTTCACGAGCTGAGACAAAGGTCCCTGGCTAGTTTAGCACCCCTTGCGTCATCTAAGTTACCATCATTTGGGGTCGATTGTCTTATTTTAAGAAGGGAAAAATAGGTAGATTTGGTTTATCAAAAATAAAAATAAAAATTGATAGATTTGTTAAATTTCTAACTGTGTTAAGGATAAACTTGCATTGAAAAAATCATAAAGGAATAGTGATGAAAAAAAAAACCTGTGGGTAAGTAATTCAAAGCAAAATCGTTGGTTTTTTGTTGTTGTTGAACTTTTCCATTATTATTATTATTATTTTGGTTAACTATTATATATGTCATAGCTAACAACAGCGGAGGTAGTTCAAATCCATGGCAATTGACAATGAGGCTTGATCTTACTTGTTCAATCAAAGACTACAATTGTGCCAATGGATAAAAGAAAGTGTGAAACATAAATTTTTTCCAGCATCATCAACTTTGAACCATAATAGCAAATTGCATTATCCTTTACGATTGTCGCAAATTGATTATCCAACAAATTATTAAAAAAAAAAAATTGAGATCAATGCAATAAATTTTTTTACTGACGAGTAACTGAGAAGTCGGACAAAAGATAATTTAGTATCATAATTTAAATATTCCTAATTATTAAAAAAATAAATATTAAATAATTTTTGCGATCCTAATATAATAAATATTTGTTTATTTAAAATTTTCCCTTGTTTTTCAAAAGTTAAAATTTTAACAGTGCACTTCTGTATAATGGAGCATTAACAAGATCACATACGCCGCTTGAGCACTAATACCTTTTTTTTTAACATTTTGTGTGTGTAAATAAATACACAGTTATCTAAATGCAATTCATCTATTCAGATGGCCAGTAACTAAAAAGCTATATAAATGTTGGGTTTTATAAGAGTTATGTTATAGGAAAAGTGATTCTGTAATGTTATAGAGATTCGTTTTGCGAGACGTAATTTTTTTTTTCTTTTTTCTTCAAAAAGTGTGGGCCCCACAAAATATTATGTGTGTAGAAAAGTTTGTTGCATCATGTTAAATAACAAATGCAAACCCCATAAATGTTATCTAGCAAATCTAATTTTTACTAATATTTTTAGATATAATTACGCTTTTCTTATTTGAGGGATAAAAATGTGTGTTTTAATTCATTTAGAAATATATATATATATATATATATATATATATATATATATGTATATATATATATATATATATGTATATGAGAAATATTATATTTACAGACTATACTAGGTATGACCGGTCATATTTAATGTAATTTGTAAGAAAAATTTGTAAACGATTTCTTCATATATATATATAATGGCGGACCTGTTTGGTCGCCCATGTCCGCACTTGCGGACATGAATCCCTGCAATTTTTTTTTAAAACATAGTCGTAAAGCATGATTTCATTAGATTAGGCTTTGCTTGGATATATAACGAGGGATGAAATGGAAATGAATGAAATACGGTGGGATGGAATGTGATACCATATATTTTATTGGATATTTTATGATGCCATATAACAAATCAGCTTGATTAAAAAATAAAATAAAAGGTGTTGAGAATAATTTTTTATGTTAAGTTGAAGTTTTTTTCTTTTATTATTTATGTTTTTTGTTTTTAATACATTTAAATTTTTTTTAAAAAAATATTTTCGGGGACGCTGCCCCCCGAACACCCGTCATTAAATGTGTGGACATAAATAATATTTTATGGATCACCGATGTGTGTGTGTATATATATATATATATATATATATATATATATATATATATATATATATATATATGAGGTAGGATCCTTTGACACCGGTGTCAAATTTCAATTTTGACACCTCCTCTGAGAGCCGTTAGATAAAAAAAATCAATGGTGTCACATGCTTGCAAATCATAGTCGATGATTTTTTTTATCTAACGGCTCCCAGATGAGGTGTCAAAATCGAAATTTGACACTGGTGTTAAAGGATCCTACCTCTATATATATATATATATATATATATACACACGGGAAATAATAGTCTCATGTTGTAGGAGACTACTATCTTATGCCATAGACACTTCGATAAGTGTGCTGCTATTTTTTTTTCTTTTCTTTTCTCTTTTTTAATGGTGGGTCCTATCATTTTGTGTCTTTGCATAAGATATGCTCTCTCCTACAACATGAGAGTAGACAAACCCATATATACGCATATATGATTGACTGTTATTATCAGTGTTTTAAAACCTCACCTCGCCTCCCGGGTTGACCCGGGTCAACCTTGATCCCTCCCCTATGAGGGTTGGGGTCACAAGTTGGACCCTATATGCACATCGACCCCTCTGACCCCCAAAACTCGGCCGGGTTTTAGTGACTCCCGGGTCAGAGGGGTCAAAGGGGGTCACTGCATGTTTTTTTCTTAAAAAAGAATTATCTGAAACAATGTCGTTTTATTAAAAAAATAAAATGAAAATGCTTACAAACCTAAATCTAATCGTTCTCTTTTCTCACAGTGACCTAGACATCTTCAATCTTCACCTCGCTGCCGTGAATCTTCTAGAAAAGGTAAGAATTTTTCCCTATTCAAATGAAATCCTTACATCTGTTGATGGAAAACAAAAACTCATTCTTACCTCTTTAAATTTTTCTTTGTCAGAGACCTTATCAAAAGAGGCTGAACCGGGTTACTGTAGTGACCCCATTAGAATATAAGTTTTGTAATTTGGTATCTTGATATTTTAATTAGGTCGTGTAATATTGACTTGTGGTTGTAATTGGTGAATTATGTTAAGTATATTTTGAATCTTTGATGATTGGTGATTTGTTTTTTAATATTTTCATATATATATATATATATATATATGTAATAAATAAAATCGGATCAGCGTAGAGATCCCGTGACCCCCTGATGGAACCCGTGATCCCATGACTCCTGCGGATTTTTAAACACTGGTTATTATGGATCCAACTATGTAACAGCTATCACGTTCGGTGTCCTGCAGCACCGGTAAATTTCGTTCGACATCTTGATTGCCAAATGAAACACATACCTCATGTTCGAGTGATTATTTATTTAGGGGAATAATAGGAAAATAATAATTTTTCCTGTAGAGATATTATATTGTGGGTTTCATGTATTATTTTTTTTCTTCTCTTTTTGCTATTTTTTTCTATTGCAGGAAAATTTTATTTTCCTTATCATGTGATTGATCGATTACCCTTTATTTATTGGCAAATTTTTGTATCATATTGCAGAAATTTCTAAAATAAAAAAATAAACATACCTTTTAGTTGTCATTTCTTGAACCCCACAAAAGTACACTTTTACGTAGTGATCTTTTTAGATTTGCAATTTAAACCATTCCCAGTTTGTACTTTTGACAAAAAAAAAAAAAAAAGTTTGTACTGATCACAAAAATAATTTGTCCTCTTTAGCTAAACCATGCCAATCATATTACCTTAGCAAGTGGGGACCCTAATAATGTATTATTAATGGTGTCCCCGGATATATAGAGTATCAGATAAACGTTCTTAAAGTCGAAGGTCTTCTAAATTTGTCAATACTTAACTATTCTCCTTCAGTTCTACCCTTAAAAAGCAAGAAATATTTCAAATTAAGAACATACTGAAATGGTGAATATTGTTGAGATTAATATTCATTACGAGTCTCAATTTCTTAGCTTTCTAGCATTGATTATGGCTATTGCTAATCATCTTTCATCCATCTCATTCCAGCTGGTTTAAATTTAAGTGTTTGATGTTTGAGCAAAATGTTTTGAAAAGAACCGAAGCAATCTTTCCATGCACCGGGTGCGCGCTACGCACATTCCTTTTTGGTCGTTGAATTTTGATGCCACGCAACATTCTCAAATTCACTTTTTGTTTTGTTTTAAAACCCAAAGAAAGAAACAAAAAAACTAATTAACGAGAATTTGGTTAAACCTAATTCCAGCCAAGCCCAATAAAGCGCGAATTTGAAAAAAAATAAAAATACTTTACACCTAAATTTAAAGAATCACTGTGCTTAACAATAACATCTCCACGTGTTTTTCCTTTCTTAAAAAAGTGTGAGACCAAATTAATTTTTAAGAATTAACTAAGAATTGTTGATTGAATATGATGGGTTTAAAAAAAATAAATTAACTGATATAATTTAATTATTTTCTTATGATATTTAATCGATCTAGTTTAAAATATAAATATAATCCAATTCAACTCAGTATAAAATAATTTAAATTAGAGCAATTTTTTAATTTTTATTAAAATTTGAGAATAAAAAGATCTATCAAAATAAGTTAAAAATGAGTTTAAATTAATTTGTCAACATACAATAAATTTAAATTTAAATTCTAAACATAAGTCGAATTATTTGTCAATAATATAATTATATAAAAAATAAAAAAATAAAATAAAAGTATAGTAACAACGTTTCTAAATAAAATAGGAACAGTATATAAATTTCTCAAGTAAAGTATTATTTTAAAATGTATATATAAAGTTTTAATTCTTTTGAACTGTATTGATTTCTAAATTTAAATTAAAAATTCGTTGAATTTAAATATTTTAAAATATTTTAATTTATTTAATTTTCAAATTTTAGCTCGATTGTGTAGTTTTAATCACTCTGCCCAAAATCAAAGGGATCTGTAATCCCATATACCACGGTATTGATGGGATAGGTTTTGTTACGCCCATTTTGAATGAAAGGGAGGACACCCCTATAATTCAATGGGATTGGTCACAAATTTAGGTCATTAGTTTTCAAATTAAAATCGATCTATAATTTGTTCTTAGACTAATATCGTATTTGTGTATTGAATTGATTAACAGACACGTCAGTGTATATGTATAGAAAGACAATTATGATAATATTATTTTTAATGACAAAATTAATATCTCTTTATTAAAAAGTAAGGAGTGAATCTTTTTACATCTCATTTCATTATGAATACGTGGAAATTTCAATTATCCAGAATTTTCAACGACAGAGAAACTTTAAACAATTAAAACGGTAACTTTAAATTTTCCGCAAGCTTAATTAAGGATTATAGATTTGTCATTAAGACTCAGCTGTTATAACCTCATATTATAATTTGTCATAAAAAATTATAAAAGGATGAAATCGTCTTACCTGAAAGGATGACATTAAAATGGAACATGTTGATTTGTCATTAACTACGTGACAATAATTGTTAATTTATAATTAAGAATTATGGACAGATCACAGATGTGAAATCTTCTCACATAATTAGCAGAATTTATTATACATAAATCGTAATAATAGTACACAGCCATAATCTATGTCAGTTGAAATTGAGTTGTCAACCTTCCCGTGCGCACTACGCACAGGGTGCACTTTACCAGCAAGGCAATTCGTTTTCAAAAAATAACTTTTTTTTTAAATAAAAAAAAAGATAAAAATAAAATTCCAACAAATTTCCCCTCCAATTTTCTCGTCCTCTTGTCTCTTGTTGTTTCTCTCTCTTGTTTCTCTCTCCTCCTTCCTCCAAAGCTCAGCTCCAGCTTGGAGGGTTCATGGTGGAGCTTCTGGATCTCACCGCCACGAATCCCCAATGCTCCTTCAACTCTCGATCCTCACCATGACTCGCCACCGTGGGAAAACCCTCCCTCTTCACCTTCAATCCTTCGATTTCAAATCTTCCTGAGACTCTTCTTTCTGTTTCGGCCAAAAAAGGGGGGTGAAGCTGAGTTCTAGCGTTCTGCAAAAAAGAAGAAGAAATTCACGACATCGTTGAGTTGGTCGCAGGATGCCAGGACATCGGTCGAAGTCGGAGAAGCATGACGGAGAGAAGCAGCTCCGGCGGGATCCCTACGAGGTCCTCGGCGTTTCCCGCAACTCAACGGATCAAGAAATCAAAACCGCTTACCGGAAAATGGCCCTCAAGTATGTTTCGTTTTGCTTCTCGCGGTGGCTTGCTTTGTTATTATTTTTGAACCGTTCTTCGTAGAGAGTAGGATAGTTTAATAGGGAAAATATAAGGGTTTTACATGGCATTGATTTTTGAGTATGCTGGAGATAATTTATAATATTAGAAGTTAAGTTTGAATATTGTTATGTTTGAAAAGTGTTCTCTTTATAATGTTGCTTGATGCTTTATAAAAAAGAGTATTTTTTTTATTGTAATTCTCAGAGTCTCAGAGAGACTTAACGTGTGAGAAAATAGCACTATGTATGAAGACGCTGCTGCAGCCACTCGGTCAAGACCGGTTACTTAGACACAGAACTGCAGAATCCCTTGCAAAAATCTTCTCCTTCGCTTGTTTTAAGCCTAGGTGAAGTCATGATTCATGAAAACGGTTTTCTTTTTATATATTTCATTCTTTCCCTCCATGCATCGGTTGGTAGGTGTTGCCGAGATTTTTGAGCCAAATTCAATCAAAAGTTTAACCAACTAGATGGATTCCAAATTATACTATATTTTAATATAGATGATTGATGGAAGTAGTCTTCGTAACTACTTATTGTGGCTGGGCGTTCGCAGAAGTACTTAATGCTTGATAATGATATTATACTTAACCTAAAATAGATAAGGATAATGCTAACTATTAAATGATATCTGGCCTAGTGGCCTTTGAATATAAAATTCTCGTATAGGTGGAGGAACTAAGAAGCTGCATAGAAGGTTGTTTTATTTTGTGCTAAAACATTTTTGGTCCTAGAATCAAATAAGATGACATAGGTCATATTAATTTGGAAAAAGAAAAAGAGAAGAGGCTGTTAAAAATAATAAAACTATTACATTGGAAAACATTCATTTTTACCCTCGTTTGATTTTAGCCAGAGCACCTTTTTGTTTTAATTTTTCACACATACTGATTGATCATCCAGATAAGCCCCAATAACCTTCCAAAGATAATGTTGGAATGAAGGCTCTGCTCATGTTGTCAGATTGGTTTCATGCATCTGATATGAGCACTTAACAGTTTAAAATAAAACTTCAAAACTTCATGGAGTTTTACTGAAATAAAGTAATGCTCCTTCAGGGGCACCTGTTTACTCTAATTGACTGTTCTTCCTGTCTTCTTTTCATATGAATAGAGTTGGTTAATTACTTAATTTATTAATTGGCTAAACCTATTCCATTTCAGATATCATCCTGACAAGAATGCTAATGATCCTAAAGCTGCCGATATGTTTAAAGAGGTTACCTTTTCTTATAATATTTTGTCAGACCCTGACAAAAGGCGTCAGTACGACTCAGCTGGCTTTGAGGTGATATAAGTTGTGTTAATATGATGAACCATTAAGACTTTAGGAGGGTCATCAATCCTCCAAGTTTACATTTTCCGTTGCTTTTTACTGATTCCAATTTTGTACCATTTTTTTCCCAAATTTCTTTTTTTCTAAAATAAAATTTTATCTTGAATCTCTTCGCATGGATCATTTAAAAAAAAAAAAACTCCCCGTTAAACCCGACTAGTGGTGAAATATTTCATGTTTTTGTGTAGGCTGTTGAATCAGATAGCCAAGAGTTGGAGTTGGATCTTTCAAGTTTGGGTGCTGTCAATACGATGTTTGCAGCACTTTTTAGGTAAGAAGGCTGAATATGCTTCTCTTTGAATTGACTTTTTAACCCCTTTTCTCTTGTTGAGTGCTTAAACATAGCTACATGTTTCCTTTTGTTTTGAGTTCTTCCTGTCGGTTCTCTAGTTTTCCCTCCTTTTCATGATCAACTTTCCCCATACATGACAGTAAACTTGGTGTGCCAATCAAGACAACTGTATCTGCTACTGTTTTGGAAGAGGCACTCAATGGTTTAGTTTCCATTCGTCCACTTCCATTGGGACAGTTTATATCTAAAAAGGTGAGCTGCTTCTATTTTTAATTCATTGATCCCTATTTAGTCACATTTTTCTTTTGTTTATTTTTTTGGTACCTTCATCTGACAGGTTGAGAAGCAATGTGCACACTTCTATTCAGTTACAATAACAGAAGAGGAAGCACGAGCTGGGTTTGTTTGTCGAGTGCAATCATCAGACAAAAGCAAGTTCAAGGTTGGAATTTAAATCTCTGCCATTCATGTATATAAAGATTGCATGTGAGTTATGATCAACCTGCTGATCTTAAAATATTTGTTCATGCTTCATGGAGTCTTGTTTCTTCTCAGAATTCTATAAAAATATATGATTTCCAGAAAGATTAGTTTTTTGGGGGGTGGGTGTTCTAGATACATCAAATGTTCATTTTATTTTCCTAGAAATAAATTGGTAGTTTGAACTCTTGGTCAACTTTTAAAAGCATTTTGAATTTACTCGAATATCCATCCATTATGCTATTGATCTCCTTCTGTTGAGCAGTTTCACATGTCCTGGATCTGTTTGAATAATTAGGAAGATTATCATTCGTCTTCCTTCCCTTTATGTGAGCACTGATTTCTATAGCTCAAGTTGACGTCTGGTCAATTGCTTTACCAGTAATTGTGATACCAGTCTTGCTATTTTTGTCATGTAGTTTTGCTTCAAAACAAAAATCCAGTCTCTTACAATGGGGATACATAGTATAAATCATAAAACTATTCTTTTGATTTTCATTCCTCATACAATTAAAGTGGTATTAATAGTATATCCCTTGTACTACTCTAGAAATTGGTAAGATAATTTGGTATGATTTGGGCCCTGATTCACTGTTTTGTTGACAAAATGCTACTCCATATATGCAGATGGGCTACCTCTGGACTCTATTATCACCCTTTTCTTGTTTATTGATAGTGATTATGATATGAAGTTCAATCATAATTCATAATGTTATCCAAGAGTTTCATTTTTTTTTTCTCAATGCAACTAGGAGACTAATTGATTTTGGAGTTGTTTCTAATTTACTGCATGTTAGGGAGCCAAACCCAAATTTACTTGAGATCTTAATGCTCACTTGACCTGCTAGATGAGATTGATTCTATTTGACTGTAATGATTTGTTCTTGGGGAACTTTGAACTTGGACTTTCATCAAAGTAATCCTGTATCTTAACTATAAAATAGTGGTTAAACTACCCCTTTAGCTGTGTAATTTATTTGTCTCCTGCTTTTACTGTTTTAAATTTTTTTTTTTTTTTTGTACATTATAAATTATTAATCTGTATATTTTAACTATTGTTCAACTTGATTTCATAAAATTTTAATCATTTCAAAAAAAATACTCTGTTATGTTTGTAAATGATCATTTTTTAATGGGTTTCCACAGTTATTATATTTTGACCGGGAAGACAACGGTGGTTTAAGTCTTGCACTTCAGGTATTTTACATTTTCCCTGTGTGTGTCTGAAAATAATGTATGTTTTCTCTCTCTCTCTCTTTTTTTTTTTCCTTTTTTTCCTGAGGAATTAAATATTTCTTATGTAATGTTTAGTCATTGCACGTTAGTGGCTCTCTTGTAATTACTTCATAATTTTTTTTTCCTCTTCTGACTTCTGAACATTCTAAGACGTTTTAATTATTATTGTAGGAAGACAGTGCCAAAACAGGGAAGGTTACCTCTGCTGGAATGTATTTTCTTGGGTTTCCTGTTTATCGGTTAGATCAGACAATGAACTCTGTGAGTTGCTTCTGGAAACGGATATTATTCACTTTACATTTTTTCTATCTTTTTTCATTTTAAAATTTGGTTCTTGAATTATTTCTCTACAGATAGCTGCTGCTAAGGATCCAGATACATCATTTTTCAGAAAGCTGGATGGATTCCAGCCTTGTGAATTGACAGAATTGAAGGCTGGTACCCATGTATTTGCAGTTTATGGTATTTGCATACTTCGATGCCCAGTGCTGCTTGTTATGTTTATTGACTAAAATTAGGCTCTATAGGAATTGACTATTACATGCTGTCAAATTTCTTCTAGGTGACAACTTTTTCAAAAGTGCAAACTATACAATAGAAGCTCTGTGTGCTGCACCTTTTAGTGAAGAAAAGGAAAATTTAAGAAATGTAGAAGCTCAAATTTTGTCTAAAAGGGCAGAAATGTCGAAGTTTGAGACAGAATATCGAGAGGTGTGCATTTTGTTGCTAGCATTCTATATATTACGTATCTTTTCATCAAATCTCACACTGGCTCTTCGTAGGTTCTGGCACAATTCACAGAGATGACAAGCAGATATGCACATGAAATGCAAGCAGTGAGTTTTTCTTTTCCTTTTCAAAGGGTTTCTATGTTTCATCCGCCCACAAAAAAATAAAAATAAATAAAAAATGAAAAATCAAATGGAAGCTATTGAACTTCTGCTATTTATTGTTTTGCAGATTGACGAGCTACTGAAACAAAGAAATGAAATACATGCATCATACACTATTGCTCCTTTAAAACGGAGTACAAGTAAGAGCAGGAGTAAAAATTCTTCCAAGGAGGCAAAAGAAGATAGTCAAGCAAGAGAGAAGAGGAATATAAGAGATCGGCCAAAGAAGAAGAAATGGTATAACATCCATTTAAGAGTAGATAAGAGAAAGGCTTGCTGAGGTGAGAATTGGAGAATTAACAAGTTCTGTCACTCGTTTATTGTTAAATAATGCTTTATTTTATTGTTTGCTTGTCAAATTTGAATGCCACGGTGAGACTAAAATCAGTTGATCTGCACTCTTAATTGTTCAGCATTTGTTCAAGCTATAAGACGAAGGCTTTGCCAAAGCAACAACCAAATGTCGTTGGAAGTTTTCATTTGTGTCACTGAAGCATGTCAAGGATGACAACAACTCATTGTTTTTGTATAATCCCTTTTGCCCTTTCCTTTTAATGTCTCAGTAGCTCATCCTCATCTTCAGAATCCGTACTTGTAAATTGTTTGATTTATTGATGAAGCATGATCAACTCTCTGCGCGGGTTGTAATTTTGTTTAGAAGCAATGGCAAAGCTTTGGAGGATAGAGCCAAGTATTTTCTTGCTCAATGGTAAATTCAAATTTCAAATAGCTGGAATTTGGCCAAACAGTCTGGTTGCATACTTATTAACTTATAATCTGCTTGTACTTCTCATGTTTTGCCGTTTTTTTTTTCTTTGTCCTCTGCCCTCTTGAATTTGCATTATATTCACGCCGTATATTTAATAAATGCAATCGATTCCTTCTCAGAACCTTGATTTTATGCTGGAAATTATGATTATGAGTGCAGTGATTGGTTGCTGAGTCCTGTGCATTTTATTATTTTATTTATGGGTTTTCGTTTTATCCTTTAACATAACACAACAAACTTTTCTACACTCACAACATTTTGTGGAGCTCACACTTTTTAAAACAAAAAAATAAATAAAAAATTAAGGCACGCAAAACGAATCTCTATAACATTACACAATCACTTTTCCTACAACATAACTTTTATAAAACTCTTTATTTATTCATTTACGTTAATCTTGGTGGAGGGGTGACAAGTTGGAGGGCTGCTTGTTTGATCTCATTAGTCATTAATACAGAAAAATGGCTTGAATTAAATATGGACCTTTACATCGGCATTGCAAGGATCTAATGATATCTCAAGACAGTTTTTGATAATTGGACACTATTTGATAGACAAGTAATGATGTAGCCAAACTGGATGCAACAACAGAAAAGAGACATAGATACTACTGTCCCGCTGCTAAGAGTGCGATAAGCCCATGGGATGTTTTGACACAGCTTCCTCAGCCCCGCTGCCTACTCAGTGTTGTATCATGTATGCAGTGTAAACCCCGAGGTGTTGCTGAAGTTGAAGAGCCTGTTGTTGAAATTTTTACAGTGAGAGAATCCAACTGCATGTGCATCAACCAGACCTACCATTTCTTGCTTGGAGAACCCTTTTGAGTTGGGGTTTGTTATGACATGAAACACTGTCATTGGGAGTGACGAGTGCTTGGATAAAGAAAGATGAAGGTAGTCGAATTTGGCATAAAAAATTTGGCAACATCAACATCAACGATCTTTATCCCAAATTAATTAGGTCGGTAATAGATGAACCCAAGTGAAAGGTACTAAGAGATAAAATAAAAATAATATATATATATATATATATATATATATATATATATATATATATGGGAAATGTTATAGTTACTATCTCTTTTTCTTACTACTAGTTATTACTAAATCGTAACCGTTGATTTCTGTCAATTTAACGGTTATAATTTATTAAAAATTAAAAATTAATTAATAAGTATGACCCAATAAATTATAACCGTTAGATTGAGGAAATCAACAGTTACGATTTAGTAGTAACATGTAGTAAGAAAATGAGATAATAACTATAACCTCTCCCTATATATATAAGTAAAAATAAAAGGGGCGTAAAAAAATAAAAATAAAAGTGGGAGAAGAAGATGGGGAAGAGGAAAAGAGACAAATGAAAAGAAGAGGAAAATAAGAGTGGGGAGATGAAGAGGAAAATGATTAAAATTGGACCATCTAGAATATAGGAATAACAACAGACTAAAAAGGGGATCATCTGAAACATAAGAATAACAACGGGTCTAATATTTCATTATGCTAATAGCTTTTCTCCAATCCATTTTAAGACACACCGTCCGTCAATCTATATGTAAATATTTTATTCTTTATGTAGAAACTATGACTCAAGCCTATGCGAATGATTTGTGGAGTTGTGGAATTGGAGGTTCTGCGAAGCATTGGAGGGTAAAGGACAGTTGTTATTGCGGAACAGAGGAGGAGAGAATTCACAGGTAGTTAGTTATTGAGGTGCAATTCGAATTCCTATTAAACCCTTCTATATGCCTTTGCAATATATGATGCAGATGCAAAAAATAAAATGATGATAAATTCAATAAATTTCGTTACTATCAACACTTGCTGTATGCAATACGGAAGCATCCTCTGCTTATTTTTATTAACTCAAATTATATCAGTTGGTATTTTTGCGGGCTTTAATCACAATTTTTTTGGGGGGTCTTTGTTGAGTACCCAAGTCACTAATTTTGCGGCCATTGGTCCATTGTACCATTAAGAGGTGCTCTAAACAATTGGTAAATTGACAAATTAGTAATCACACTCACTTGTAATTTCCTTCCATTTAATCTAGAACAAAACTGAAAATTATAACTCTTATCATTAGCCAAATCCAAGTTATTTTGCTTAACGACTAACGAGTGACCTCTGTTTCCATCCTTATAAAACCTTGGAAAACGTTTAAATACCTTACTGAAACAACTTGATTGTGTTATCAAAAAAAAAAAAAAAAACAACTTGATTGGAGTATAGATGTAGCAGTAGCAAGCAAGATAAAGATTTGTATTATTACAAAACTTCAAGAACACAACTTAATTGATAGATAAATATAACCAACATATGACACGAAGGGCACAACACGTGACCGAACACAGAAAATAGGAAGCTAAAACAAACTGGAAGTGTAGTTAATTAAATCCTCTCTTTGGCTACAAGAAAGGTAAGCATATAAGGAAGGAGAGTGATTATGAATGCAGGATAACTGAGGCTTCTTGGAGAAGCAGAAGGTGGTGGTGCAGGACCCATTGCCATTCCAGGCATGGTAGAGCCAGAGTTAGACCCACCATCATCTCCTCCATATTGAGCAGCCACAACCACAACCATGACCAAAAGACAAGCTGCGAGCATGTTGAATTTGATTGGTGAAGCCATTTCTATTGTTCCTTTGCTTATTGCAGTTGGAGACTTGTTTTGCTCTTTTGAACCAAAGTGTGTTATATAAATAGTGAAGAATTATGCATTGCTTCTGCCAGTTTGTTCTTGGAGAACAAAGAAAGAGCGAATAAAGGCCTCGGACTTAGCTCCTAAGATGTTTCTTGTTTAAATTAAAAAATATATATTATTAATATTTAAAATAAATTCAACAAAGAAATGCATTGCTTTGATCGTTAAGCTATGCTTATTTTGGATGATACTTCTGTCTTCTTGTTAGGGAAAGAATTGCACTACAAAATTACAGACCCAAGTTCATGATGATGTTTGGCCAATTATACATTATTAGTATTCCGAGCTAATTTACATCTTCCGCTTATACTTGCAAGTCTGGACACAAGCTATAAATGGCCCAGATAAAATAATTAACGACGCACCAATGCACCATCAACAAGTGATTGATAATAACGAGAGAATTTATCATCCTCCGGGATCACTATTTTTTAAGTAATCTCTTAGTGTAAACGAGAGTATAAAATTAGAAAAGAGGAAAAATAATAGGAGTAAAAAAAAAAAAATTAGTGTTGTGAGAAGAACGCCTAATTATTGAGTGATCCTGGAGCATTAAAAATATTTCCGATAATAAGTACACTGACTATAATTTATCAGCTATTACGAAGCACAAATATGTTTACGTGGCAAGAAAATTGCATCATACAATAGGTTACTTGTATCTTTTATAGAGTTAAAAACTTAGCCTTGAATACGGTTTTTAAAAACAATTTTTTGGTTTTTTGAAAAAATAAAATAAAAAACATATATGAGTTGTTTGTATTTTGTCTTTTGTGTTGCGACTTCGACAATGCACCGGTCGTACAAGTATTAAAGTGATAAAATAAGGTCGTCGATCTCACGGTGATTGATTACCAATCACTAATCTATCTATGCAAATAAAGTTGGATCTATTCTAATTGATTTTGTTGAGAGAATTAATTGTAAAAATAAAACAGAAATTTTAAACAACTTATTTTTAATTTTCAATATTTAAGAAATTAATTCAAGAATTAATAATGCGAGAAAATTAGTTTTAACGTTTACTAAAAGACGTAGCTAGGACTCGAATTCCCCAGTATTTTCCTAACAAGTCTACCCATTCTTATAAATAACATTCGAGATCAAGTTATTAACGATTCTTTCTAAATTTGATTAAATCTCAATCCCTTGGTAATTTGATCCTTTACTTCATTCAAAAGCCTAATCCCTTAGTACTTTTTCCTAAAGCAAGTATTAACGCAAGAGTTATAGAATTCGTAAGTCTATACTAGATTATACAAACTCTAGCACTCAATCAATCAGAATCAATACACCAACATCTCTAATGTCATTCAAGATTCATATGTTTATCTACGAGTGATCAATTCATAAACAAAGCTAGTCATGAAGAAACATATTGATTACATAACTTTAAATCATGAATATAAATTATAAGAAAAGATAAACAACGTTTAAGAACTCATTGGTTCCGTCTCGCCCTAACTACTTAAATAAATTTAGCTTAAGATGTTCATAAAATCAAAATAGAAAGATGATAAAAAGTAAAGAGAGTTCATGATAAAACTTGATTAATGATCAATGATGAAGCTTTGATATCCTTCTTCTCCTCTGCAATTATGCTCTAGAATTTCTCCGCTTCTGCCTTCGTCTCTGAGTTTTCGCTTTCTTTCGTCTTCTGAATATATTTTTAAGGCATCGTCTCGTTCTATTTAAAGACTTAAACTGGGCCTTTAATTTTGGGCAAATTCCCTCTCTCGCTTCTGAGCTCGCCTCACGAACTTAATTGAATATCTCGCTCATTGAAGGGAGCTGCAGAGCGAGGAAAACTTAATTTTTATTTTCCTATTTTTCCTCTATATTTAGCCGATGCCAATTGCCTTTTTCTCATCAAATTAGTGGTTTGTTCTTTGAAACAACCTAAAACAATAAAAAAAATTAGAATCTTATCTAGTTGTTGACATTTTAATATTTTTTAAGATTTTATTAATTAACAGTATACTTTTAATCATATTAATTATTATTTGAACTATATTTGACATTAAAAACATAGTGTATTTGATACTTATCATTTTAACTTTTAACTTAAAAAACAAATAAGAAAACATTTATTTCCATAACTATTTTACAAAAACAACTTTAAGAAAAAAAAAACAACACAACAAAAAAAAACCCTCAGTCTGTGCCTACAGTAAATATTCGTAACCAATTATAGCTAAATTTGCTTACGTATCTTATTGACTAATTAGATTCTTAATTAGAAACCACCAATCACATAAATTAATTGGCAGAGATTTTCCAACTTAACCAGGTGATCTTGAGTTTAGTTCTGAATATGCCATTGTATTAAAAATTTACTAAAAAGAGTTTTACTGTTTTTGTGATCTTATTTGACTCGAATTCGATAAATCGATTAATCAATAATCTCGTGGAGAAACAAAAAAAAAAAATCTTCACTATAAAAAAACTCAGACGCACTAATCTTGGAGAATCCATCATTAATGCCATGCAATTAAAATTTACCTTCATCATCAAGCAATTCGGAATAATTGAGAAATTTTTTATAAAGAAATGAAAAGAAAGCTAAGATGTTTGATATAAGGCATTAACAAATTAAGAACAGGATATCAGGTGATTTCCTTTCAAAGTTCGTATTCTATATAAGCCTATTCTAGCTATTGTATTTTGGGTTTAGTATATATCCTGTAAATAGAAATAACTTTCTTTAATAAGTCTAAAATAACGTCTTACTGAAAATTTTGCGCTTACTGAAAATAATTTTATCTACTGAGGAAACGTTTTTTTTTTTTTTATATTTTCTCTTGGTTTTTTTTTTTCATGTTATTTTTTAATGGGTTCTAACAAGGAAAGAGACAAGGAGACAAGTGATTTTATTTTATGTTAACAAGGTAGTAAGAATATATGCAGAGGTTTTACCGACTGTTTGTTATTATTGTATTATTGAGATATTACTGAGGGAAATTACCTAAATTTTTTTGGCATTTAACATCATTGATTGAAGTAATTGGGGTGCAAGTATGGCCTTACAATTCAAGAAATTGCAACGAGTCATTACCGCCTAGTCAGATATTTTATTTTATTTATTTATTTATTTTCAATACATATGTCCTTTTCTTCTGGTTGCTTCCATAAAATTTCAAATAATTAATAGTGGAAAGAAGTCATTGATTGCAAAATGTCATGAGTCAATTCCGTGACAGACTTGCAGCTTCAGCGAAATTGCAATAATACATTATTAGTGGGTTCCATGTTGACTTCGTAAGTCGACGCAAAACGGGTCCTCTCTCATATTAATCTTCTTGCTTGATACTATCACTTCATTTCGCCAATAATATATAATCTCTCTTGAATTTTCACTTAGCGAGTTAGAACAAAAAATGGCCGAGGCTGTCCTTGAACTTGCGCTTAAGAATTTGAACTCATTCATTCAAAATGAGGTGGGACTTTTTCTGGGCTTTGATAAAGAGTTGAACAGGATTTCAACCATACTCAGTGCAATCAAGGCCACTCTTGAAGATGCTGAGGAGAAGCAATTCTCAAACAGAGCTATCAAGGATTGGCTTCAAAAGCTAAAAGATGCAGCTCACATGCTTGATGACCTCTTGGACCAGTGTGCCACTCAAGCTTTGGAGTTGGAGTTCCAAGGACAATCAGAAAAGGTACAAAGCTCTTGCTTATCCTCTTTTCATCCCAAGCATGTTGTTTTTGTTGGGTTTGCTCTTTTACTAAAGCCCAAATGGGTTATTAGTATGAGAAGAGCCCAAGGAACCTAGAGCCCAATGAGCTAGGGTTTCTTGGAACCCATATAAATAGTACCTCTTAAGTCATCAGCCTCCAAGGTCTTTTTTGTGAGAAAGAGGCAAGCTCTGAATCTAATCAGTGCCCACACACTTCCCCTTCCTCCTCGAGAGATAGTTTGGAAGATCTGCTACAGTCCAGCTTCAAGGAGGTTGTTCGTGCTGCGGCGCTGAGGTGAGCTGTTCGTGAAGAGGAATCCTACAAGGGAAGATTCTACACGAGACCTGCGCACCGAGAGGTAATTGTGAAACAATGATGATTCAGTAAGCATACCAATGTACTAGGTCCTAAACCGCTTCCGCATAAATCTAAGATTTCCTACAATTGGTATCAGAGCCTTGGCTGTACATTGGTATGTGAATCTAGTTTCACTATTCATGTAATTAGTTTTGCTTCTTGAAATGTGGCACCTAGGGTTCTAGGATTATGGTATGAATCTAGCATGTGTATTTTATAATTCATTTTCATAAAAGTTTAAATTTTAATCGGTAAAAATGCTTTAATCCATGGTTAGGATCTCTCGTGTATTTCTCGATTTGTAACAAGGAGGCTAATCCCATATGATTAGGTTTCCTCCTTGCTGTTTTTGTTTATTTTTGGAATTTCTGTGTATTTTTCAAATATTTTGTAAAAGTTCAAGATCGAGAAACCGCGAGTAAGATGCGCAGTCAGAACTGTCGGAGACTTTTCGAGGTCTTCCCGATCTCGGAATGAGGCGATCTATATATGGTTGGAAAGAGGACGGAAAGAAGAACGCAACGGTGGGTGGCTTACCGCCATCTGAGTTTACACGCGCCTCCACAAGATTCTGAGAGTGGCCGCCACTCTCCGGCAAAGAATGGGAGAGTGAAGGAGCGTCCGGCCACCTTTTTGGGTGATTCCGGCGGCGGTGCACTCGTCTCTACGTGGCGGTCCTTCCCCTGGAGTTTCAGCTTGATTTGACTTCGGGTGACGGCGCGGCAGACCTGACGGCTAGGGTTTCTCTTTCGCGTCCTAGGGTTTCTCGCCAAAGGATTGGGTCTTTGGGCTTTTGGGCCCATGAAACCCTAAAGGGGCTTGAGACAGATACTATGGGCTAGACGAAAGTCGAATTCCAAAGTTGTATTATTTTATTTTATTTTCTTTAAAATAGGAAGGCCATGGATTAAAGTAATTAGATTTTATTATTTAATGTTTTTATTGATTGGTATAAATTATATGATTGATAACATGCTTTATTGCGATAACATGCCATATAGAATAGGTGGTGCCATATTGTTGCATAACTTGTATGATTGCGTGAGCATAATAGCTATTATGTCTTCAGCGACTAGTATGATAGTTATTATGGGATTATTTTGATTTTAAATCATCCTAAGAAATTAATTAATAATTATTATGATTTTTATTAAAAATCTAGATTAATAATTGAATTAATTAATTTTGGATAATTAACATCAAGACAAATAATCGTTATGGAAATTATTTTGATTTCAAATTATCCTCATAAATGATAATTATTATGATTGTTGCAATCTAGATTAATAATTAAATCAGCTATTTGGATGATTTAAATCTAGAAAAATAATTAGAGAAAATTTCCTAAGAGAATTCTTTTATTTTGCGAGTAATTTGTGGGTTTTCTGAAATGGTCATGGAATAACACACGCTGCATACAACATTCATGTATCATGATTGTTTGGAGCACACGCTGACGTAAAGTGACCGGATTTCAGGACCTTAATGCTTTCAAAATTATGTTAAGCTTAGTGCACGTTTATCGGTGCTCTTACTTATATAGTTTTTTAAATCAAACAAAGGATACTCTCAATTAAATAATTCTTGGAAATTAGAAAATGTTGCTTATGTTGAATGGAAGGAGATTTAAATTAAGAAATTAATTTAACCTTCAAGCGCATTATAAGGACCATTAATAAAATAATCATGTGAAGTCCCATCGAATAAGCATGATTGAATTTTATTAGATTGGACCTAAATAATTATGGGAGGAGATTTAAATTAAGAAATTAATTTAACCTCCAGGCGCATTGAGGGCCTATCAATAAAATAATCATGTGAGGCCCCAACGGATTAGCATGATTGGATTTTATTAGGCCTTAATAAATTCAAAATTTTAATAAAGTATTGTATGGCCCATCGTCGATAATACTAAGTTATTAAAGATAATTTTGAAATTAAACAATGAATTCGACAGGGCTTATGAAAATTCTCAAACAAAAATGCTGAATGAGTGAAGGTTTTAAAAATTAAATAATTTTAAAACCTGCGGGCTCCATTTGTGGGTTTATTAGTGAAATGGTTATCGCTGAAGCCCCATCGGATAAGGATAATCAGATTTCACTAGATTAAATCTTAATAATTTCAAAATTTTAGTAAAGTATTGTACGGCCCATCGTCGGCAATGCTTAGACACTAAGGATAATTTTGAAATTAAACAATGGTTAATTACATTCAACTTTGGTAAAATTGTTAACCCTCCCATCGAGGCTCTGGCAATGGCACTGAAGGCCCAAATAACAATTTTGGTTTTTACAAGTGACTTGCCCATCGTAAGCCTTGTAAAGATAAACTGAAGGATTGTTAACAATAAACAAGAGTAGTTATGAGAATCTACTTGCACTTCGTTTGTTTATTGTATTATTTGTTTGTAATTGTGTGCTTTATATGTTTTTCAGAAAATATCTTAGAAATGATTTTGAGTCGAAAACCTCTAGATGGTACCAACTATGAATAAGTGAAAAGCAAATCTTTGATATTGTTCTAAAACATGGAAGCTAAAATTTGTCCTGACAATGTGAGGGCTATAGCAACCTGCAGAGAAAGCGTTTAAGGAAACTAAGATGCATTTCTCAGATTGAGAAAGGGCAGATATGGTAGTTCGTTGCTATATTATTGTCAATCTTTCCAAATACTTGCAAAAGCAAGTGTACATGATTAAAGGTGGAGTAAAAATGCTTCAGACTCTTAATGACATGTTTGCTGCATCTAGCAGCTCTGCTAGACAGAATGCAGTCGGTGCAGGTTTTGCTAAGAGTCTTGTTAAATCCAAAGGGAAACCCAAGGGTGGTAACAAGAACAAAATGACTTGGTTATCAGTTGTCAAACCAGTTGCTATGAAGAAGCCGCAAGGCAAGTTCTTCAAGTACAGACTAAAGGGACACTGAAAGAAAAATTTCCCAGAGGTGAAAAAGAACCAGACATGGGCATATCAAGGCCTGATCAGTGAATGAATTATTGATTCAGGAATCACTGATTATGTTTGTTACTCTTTGTAGTTGTTCAAACATGGCATACCTGTCAGCAATGGACATAGATATTTTAAGCTTGAAAATGGGAACTTGTGTCTGCATTTGCAGTAAGACAAGTTATTTATAAGACTATGGTTTTGGGTGACTGTTTATTTGTTCCAGATTTCAAGAGGAATTCAATTTTTGTTAGTTGTTTTGGTTAAAACATGGGTTGACAATGCAATTGATTCCTCAGTTACATTTCGAAGTTCATCTTCGTCTTGTTTGTTCTGGTACATTGTTTAAATAGTCTTTATTACCTATGTCCTATAACCTTTTTTAAATTTGTTATGTTGAATGGAAAGGATGATGAACAAGGATTTTCACCAAAGAAATAAAAGTTTCAAATGAAACATAACTTTGGCCTTTGTGATTGAGTCACATTATCTCAAGTAGAAAATATGTTTTAGTTAAAAGAGATACTGAAAGTTCAAGAATCTTTTAACTAACAGCTACATGTTAGTCCTATTTGGAAGGTAAAGTGGCCAAGCAATCCTACAAGGGCCAAAAAGGTTTGCGCAACTATTCAACTGGAACTGGTACATACTAATGTATGTGGACCAATTAGCGTTCAGACCAGAAGAGGTGATGAGTACTTCATTATATGAATGTTTACTCTGGATTTGGACAGATGAACCAAGTGCGCCATAAGTCTAAAGCTTTTGGAAATTCCAAGAGGTTTAGTCTGAGGCAGAAAAGCATGTAGGTGTTCAAATCAAAAACCACTTTGGTCTACTAAAGTGTTTGGCTACCTGTCTGGTAATTTCAGGTCTTACCTGATTTAAGAGGGGATAGTTTTCGTAACTGTCAACTCTAAGAACGCATTAGTTGAATGAAGTTGCAGTATGCAAAAATCAAACATTTCTAGACTTGGTGAAGATCATGTTCAGTTATTCATCTTTGTCAATGTTGTTCAAGGGAGATGCCTAAGAGAAGGAAATGTACCTTCTTAACTTGGTTCTGTCAACGTTTGTTGTAAAGACACCTAAAGAATTATGGAAGGGGTGCAAGCCCAGATCAAACCATATTCGAATTTAGGGTGCTACGACACACGTCCTACAACAGCAGTCAAATGAGATGAAATCTTGTATGGAAGAGTGCATATCTTTTGGCTACCCTAAGAGAACTAGGGATGATTTCTTATTTAGTCTTAAGGACAAGATAATCTAAGTGAGCACTCACATGATTTTCTTAAAGGAGGACTAGATAATAAATTATAAGCTCTTAAGTTAGGTTATTCTTGATGAGATTTATCTCAGATCAAGAATTTCCAGAATCTCTAGAAGCTTCATCCACTGTTCCCTTGATTGTTCAAGAGGGGATAGATATATCTCTAAGTGAACAAACAAGAGAACCATGATTGGAAATTCAACATGATAATATATAAGTGAAACTAGTAGAAATATTAGTATCACATGTAAAGGAACAATATCAAGGATAAGCGGATCGTCAAGAAATTGAAGATCCATCATTTGACCCACTCTTTGTTTTACCTATAAATACACAAAGTCTAGTGCAGTACATTCGTAGTGGGAGAGAACCTTGTTAACTCTCAAGTTGTCTCTTGTTGAGTGATATTGATCCTACTAGTTACGATAATGCACTAGAAGATGTTGGTGATCAAGTGTTGCTCAGGCTATGAACAATGAGATGAAATACTTGTATTTCAACTCTGTTCGGACCTAGTAAAGACACCAAGAGGGGTAAAACCCACAAGGTGCATGTGGACATAAAAGGAAAAGAGAGGATGGACAGGAAGGTGAAAACCTTTAAAGCTAGCTTGGAGGCAATTTTTGCCAGACGCCATGCTTGAGTCTATCCAGATTCTCTTAGTTGCTATAAGTCTCAATTATGAGATTTCATTTTGGGAGTTGGATGTTAGGATATCTACATACAACAACCAAAATGGTTTATAGCAAATGGGTAGGAACACACGGTATGCAAGTTGTGAAAGTCTATTTCATAGACTTAAGCAAGCATCCAGGTCTTGAAACATCAGTTTTGATCAGGTTATCAAAATTTTGATTTTGAGAAAACCTTGATGAATGATGTGTATTTGTATGTAAAGGATACAACGGAAGACAATAGCTTTTCTGGTACTTTATGTAGATGATATGCTCCTTATTAGAAACAATGTGGAGGTAATATCAAGCATAAAGAGTTGACTAAGTTAGTGTTTTGGTATGGAAGTACTGGGGAAGCCAATTATATTCTTGGTATAAAACTCTTATGAGGCCGGAAGAATAAGTTGTTGGCATCACCTCAGGCTACTTACATTGACAAAACTCTTGCCAAAATTCAACATGAGAATTCTAAGAGAAGAATTATAATTCTCAGATGTGGAATTCATCTTCCTAAGGAGTGACCAAAGACTTCTAAGAAGGAAGAATGCATGAGCAAGATATCTTATGCTTTGGCAAAGGTAGACTCACGCATATCATGTTGGGCGTTAAACCAGACATCTGTCACGTAGTGGGAGTAGTGAGATAGTACCATTTTGAACCTAGAGGAATACTAGTTTAAGTTCGGCCAATGTACTCAAGTATCTTTGGAGAACGAGAGATTATATGCTGGTATATTTTAGTGGGAGTCTTGAAAAGCTGAGTTTTCAAATATTCAGTTATTTCAAGTCGATATTGACTCAAGAAAATCAACCTCGAGCTATGAGTTTTTCACTAAACTCAGATAGCATTAGAGGTGGATCTTGCAGACCCAGTTACTAAGAGTTTGCCTGAACTTGTGTTCAAGAGGCATGTTACTTCTTTGGGTCTTAAGAGGATCCCAGACTTGCATTAAGCAAGTGGGAGTTATTGGTTTCATTGTGCTCTTGGAGTAAGACCATGAAACAATAAAATAATTTTCTGAATTTCATAAATAAGGTTTTATTTATTTATTTTGCGCACTATTTACAAACATAAAGGTCCGGATCAAATTGTGGAGTATATGATCATATGGATACGTTCATGGAGGACATGATCATAGGTTCTCACAATTGATGAATGGATTCACAGCTGTTAAATAAAGTTGGGCACTTTATTTAGGCTGCAATATTTTATGAAATGGTTTTGTCCGAATCATTGGAAAATATTGGTGTGAATTAACATTCACATTGAAAGGATCAAGGAGAGATTTGATTAAGGTTGTTTTTCTGTCATAAGGTATCAATTCTCCAGTTAACTATAGTTATGTGATTGCTCTTAACCCTGAGTTTATTATAAATAGGTAATCAAATAGTTTTCATTCTTTGATTTACCAACGGGTGAGGTTCGATCTATTGACGGCCAATAACTCGGTATTTTGGGAGTGAGATTATTTGATTATCGGTATTTATGAGATAAACAACATGGAATTTGTAGGATATGTCCCCTTGATATGTTTCGGTACTTGGATATTAAAGACACTGGCCAGTGCATGTAATCCATTAAAGAAACTATCATAGTCAAGGGAATAAATAATTGATTGAGTTACAGAAAACTTGTCAATCAATTATAGACATTCTACAAAGGGGCGATGCATATTCATGTTATAAGTGTTGTTAATCTTGGAGTTCAAGTTCGGGCTTTTAGTGGAGTAGCACCGAATTAGATAATCATTCGTTGATTATCAGGAGCCTTGATTAATAACAGATGGTAGATCCCCAAGCTAGCTTGAGACAAGGGAAGGGGTATTTTTCGGATAGATGATGACTTATGGGTTACATGATCTTGGGTTTTACGACTCAAGTTTGTATCCAAAAGAGCAAGTGGGAGATTGTTGGGTTTGCTCTTTTACTAAAGCCCAAATGGGTTATTAGTATGAGAAGAGCCCAAGGAACCTAGAGCCCAATGAGCTAGGGTTTCTTGGAACCCATATAAATAGTACCTCTTAAGTCATCAGCCTCCAAGGTCTTTTTTGTGAGAAAGAGGCAAGCTCTGAATCTAATCAGTGCCCACACACTTCCCCTTCCTCCTCGAGAGATAGTTTGGAAGATCTGCCACAGTCCAGCTTCAAGGAGGTTGTTCGTGCTGCGGCGCTGAGGTGAGCTGTTCGTGAAGAGGAATCCTACAAGGGAAGATTCTACACGAGACCTGCGCACCGAGAGGTAATTGTGAAACAATGATGATTCAGTAAGCATACCAATGTACTAGGTCCTAAACCGCTTCCGCATAAATATAAGATTTCCTACAGTTTTCCGTCGCAAAACTGCAATGAAAATGAAAAGTATAAGGGAGAGATTAGATCAAATTGCTGAAGAAAGGACTAAGTTTCATTTGACAGAGATGGTCACGGAGAGAAGAACTGGTGTCATTGACTGGCGCCAAACCACCTCAATCATTACTCAACCTCAAATCTATGGAAGAGAAGAAGATAGGGAGACAATTTTAGACTTCTTGGTTGGTGATGCTTCTGATTTTGAGAATTTGTCAGCATATCCAATAATGGGTCTAGGTGAACTTGGCAAAACAACACTTGCCCAACTCATCTTCAACCATGAGAGGGTAGTCAACCATTTCGAGCTAAGAATTTGGGTATGTGTTTCAGAAGATTTCAGTTTGAAGAGAATGATAAAAGCTATCATGGAATCTGCATCTGGGCATCCCTGTGCGGATATGGATCTAGAGCCACTGCAAAGAAGACTTCGGGATCTACTCCAACAAAAAAGATATTTGCTTGTTTTGGACGACGTGTGGGATGAAGAACAAGAGAATTGGCAGAGGTTGAAATCTGTATTGGCTTGTGGAGCAAAGGGTGCATCAATTTTGGTCACTACTCGTCTTCCCAAGGTTGCAGCAATCATGGGAACAGTGCCTCCTCATGAATTATCATTGCTATCTGACAATGACTGTTGGGAATTGTTTAAACAACGAGCTTTTGGACCAAATGAGGTAGAACGAGAAGACCTTCTGGTCATAGGGAAGGAGATAGTAAATAAGTGTGGTGGAGTGCCCCTTGCAGCAAAAGCACTAGGAGGTCTTTTGCGTTTTAAAAGAGAGGAAAATGAATGGCTCTATGTCAAGGAAAGCCAGCTATGGAGTTTACAAGATGATAATTATGTCATGCCTGCCTTGAGATTAAGTTACACGAACTTGCCAGTAACATTGAGACAATGTTTTGCCTTCTGTGCATTGTTTCCCAAAGATACAGTAATACAAAAGCAGTTTCTAATTGAACTTTGGGTGGCTAATGGATTCGTCTCATCTAATCATACATTGGAGGCAGAAGATATTGGCGATGATGTGTGGAATGAATTATATTGGAGGTCATTTTTTCAAGATGTTGTGACCGATGAATTTGGCAAAATTACAAGTTTCAAGATGCATGATCTTGCTCAATCTATCACAGAAGAGGTTTGTTGCATTGCGGATGGCAGTGGTATAACTTGTCTGTCCAAAAGAATTCGCCATCTCTCAATTTATAGGCGGAAGTCATTTTGGAAAGTGGATACAATCCAGTTGCTCCAAGTCAAAGCCTTGAAGACCTACATAAAGTGGTATTACGATGATGATGGCCAACTTCCATCTCAGGTATTGAAATGTTATTCTTTGCGTGTGCTTCAGTGCAAGCGGCTAAGCAATTTGTCGGCTTCGATTGGTCATTTAAAACATCTAAGGTACTTGGATGTTTCTGATGGTGGCTTCGAAACTCTTCCGGAATCCCTTTGTAGGCTGTGGAATTTGCAGATTTTGAAATTAGACTATTGTCAAGATCTGAAAAAGTTGCCCAACAGTTTGATACAATTGAAAGCTCTGTAACATCTTGGATTGAAGTACTGCAACTCACTATCAAGCTTGCCCTCTCAGATAGGGAAGTTGACTTCGCTAAGGACTTTATGCAAGTACTTTGTTGGCAAGGAAAGAGGGTTTCTTTTGGCAGAATTGGGACGACTGAACCTTAAAGGAGAGCTTCACATCAAGAACCTTGAGAGAGTAAAATGTGTCATGGATGCCAAAGATGCCAACATGTGGAGTAAGCAACTGGACACATTGCTGCTGTCATGGGGCAGAAATGAAGAGTCCGAATTACAAGAAAATGTTGAGCAGATTCTTGAAGTGCTTCAACCTCATACCCAACAACTTCAAGCGTTGGATGTAGGAGGATATCCAGGTGCCCGTTTCCCACAATGGATGTCTTCTCCTTCTCTCGAATATTTAAATTGCTTAGAACTCAGGGATTGCAAAAGCTGTTTGCACCTTCCGCTGCTGGGAAAACTACCTTCTCTAAAGAGTCTATATATATGCAAGATGAGTCGTGTAATGTACCTGCAAGAGAAGTCCTATGATGGTGGAGTTGCGATAAGTTTCATGGCTCTGGAACTTCTGGTACTGGAGGAGCTGCCAAACCTGATAAGGTTATCAAGTGAGGATGGAGAAAACATGTTCCCGCGCCTTTCAACACTTCAAATTACTGAATGTCCTAAATTGTTGGGCTTGCCTTGCCTTCCATCTCTCAATGATCTACGCATAAAAGAGAAATGCAACCAAGATTTACTAAGTTCAATTCATAAACTCGGTGGTCTTAAATCCCTTTATTTCAATAGAAATGAAGAGTTAACTTGCTTCCCTGATAGGATGCTACGAAACCTTACTTCTCTGAAGATACTGGACATTTATTGCCTCTCCAGACTTGAGGTACTCCCAACTGAAATGGCTATCCTTAATGGTCTCCAGGAACTGAATATTGATGGTTGCGACAGCCTCAAATCATTGACAGATGAAGTATTGCAAGGATTGCACTCTCTCAAGATATTATATATTGAGAGGTTCCCTAAGTTCAAATTGTCAGCAGGTTTTCAATATTTAACTTGTCTTGAGCAATTGACGATTGAGAGGTGCCCAGAGGTTGAAGATTTGCAGGAGGCTTTACAACATATGACTGTTCTGCAATCATTAGCATTGCTTGATCTTCCAAACCTAGGATCCCTGCCTGACTGCTTGGGAAACATTGGCCTGCTTCACACATTAGTTATTTCAGAATGTCCCAAGTTGACGTGTCTTCCAATGAGCATTCAACGCCTTAGCTGTCTGAAAACATTGCAAATTTATTCTTGTCATGATGAGTTAGGGAATCGATGTCAGGAGGAAACAGGGGAGGACTGGCCAAAAATAGCTCACGTTCAACATATTCAAATAGTTAAGGGTGGTTTTTCTTGTGCACGAGGTGGTGGATATTACCGCTCCTTAGGAGGTATATACCACCAACTGCCGTTTTATGAATTGAACTTCTCATTTTCCCTTTAATTCTCCCGTTCTTCTGATTCTTCCTCTCCACTTTTCCCATCCTTCTAATTTCTATTGCTGCATTGGTACTTCCATTGAATTCTAAATGGTAGTTTATATATATATATATATATATATATATATATATAAATAATTTTCTCCTTCAATGCAGGAGCTTTAATATATTTTTACAAATCATATCCACATTGGTATCCATAATAAATAGAGAAAGGGAAGATTATATAGAGTTTTACAAAGTGAAGGAATAAAGTTTATTATTTTTATGAAATTTTCTAATGTTGGAGGATTTTAAGCACATCGAAACAAAGATAAAGAATTCATTGTTTAACTTTTCACTTCTCCTCTGTTTCGTTGTCTTTATTTTTATTTGGATTTCATCTCTTTTCTTCCCCTCCCAAGTCCTAACCTCCAAATATAACTTGAATTGCTCAAGTTGTCAGAACTGAACAATCACCGCTATATCAGTTGAGAATTCGAAATGCATTTTGCTGGAATTGAATTCCTTCTGTCTTTTGTAAAAACATTTAGTAATGCTGTAAGAGTATTAACTACTATAATTTAAATTTAAATGAGCATTAAGTTTAAAGTGATCAACGTCTATACGAACGGTCAGAGATTTGGGTCATAAAATCTATATAGATTTATGGTTTTTTTTTTTTTTTTTTTGGAGTTACCCAACCCTAATTATCTCTTTGAGACGAGTTGGCTCCCTCCGGTATCCCCACGAGCTTCGACTCTTTGAGCCGGCTATGGGACTAATCCGGAGTGCGGGGGGACAGTGATGGCTAAAGGTTCAGCCCCTCCCCAAGAATGCATTCAGCGGGAATCGAACACATATCCAACTCCACTAACTCAGCGCCGAGTATAGTTTTTATCTTATTCTTCTTTTGGTACACAATATATTTTATTCTGCAACTGAAAATTTTGTTCATCCTTGTGTTCAGGTTGGTACGGACTTTGAAAATGAAAATCTGATGCTTCCAGCAGTTGGTGTTGAAGATTTCAGTGTTTGTTCCTTTCAGCTAAGTAAGCAATAAAGTTTAGGTTTAAGCTAGACAACATGTATCTGTACAATCTTCAGAGATTTGTATTATTTGCTCCTATGTTTATTTGATCTCTTTTATCTTCGTGTCAATGTATTAAATGTATTGATATCCTGTGTTAGTAGTTCGGTTGGTAGGAGCTATCATAGGCTAAGTCTTAGGCCTCATTTTATTTTTATTTCTTTTAAAATAAAAGAGTATATAGATGGATCCTTTTATGCATTTAGGTTTATAAATCTCTTGTCTGTCATGCCAGTGTTATTCAGGACCAACAAGGGCTCCCCAAGCCAAGTACTGGTTCATAGGTATTATTCTTAGTCAATAGAATCGTAATCAAGATTTCAAAAAGCTGTTTTCTCTTCCAATTTTATGGTTTTTAGAGATACTTGATGAGGTACTCGTGCGAAAATAGTCGTAGAAGCAAACACAATATTAGTCCTTTTCTTTAACGCCGTTATTATTTTGCTTTTTATTGAAAACATATGCTTGAGCTATTCTATTTTTGAATATACCAAATGCCAAGAGTGGAATATACATACTTCTGGTTTTTAATTTATTTTTGAATAATATTTTTAATTTATTAAGTATATATTATTTTTAGTATTCAATAATTTAGTTTTATTTTCACAAAAATATATATTATAAATAATTAATGATTAATATTTAATTATAATCCCATTTTATTCAAATATAATAATGATTTATTATGTTTTATATTTTAAATAAGTGAAATACATTTTTTTTGGTAGACAGTGAAATACATATTTAAATAAAAGCTGTTGTTGAACAAGTTTATATATATATATATATATATATATATATATATATATATATATATATATATTTATATCTTATTCGATAAAATATATTAAAGGAAGGTGTTGTTGCACAGACTCACATTTATTATTATTTTTTAGTACAAAGTTGAAGTTCAATTTTTAGCCCACACTAAATGGTCCTACCCCAGGCCCAATCTCAAATTAAAATGAAACCCTAATTTTATTGTTTCATTGATTGAGAAGTGTAGCCGCCGTCTACCATCATAAGCTCGTGTCACCAAACCAGCGAGAAGGGGCAGCGCAAAGAGCTCGTGTCACCGAACCAGCAAGAAGGGGCGGCGCAGTGGAAAGCAGAGACGAAAGTCGTGGATCTGCAACAGTAAGTTAGAAATGAAGTAAGGCCGAGGGCAACCCGAGGAAGACGAAGAACGAGGCGAGGAAGAAGAACGAAGCACTCTTGGCAACGATGACGGAATGCTTGGCCGTGGTGATTGATTTCAAATTTTTTACTTTTTTGCCACTTGACCGTGTCCGACACGGTCAAAATCGCGTGTCGGAATGGTCAACGTGTCTTAAAATATTGACCACGTGTCGAACGCATGTCGGAGCGTGTCGGTGTCCGACACGTGTCGAAATTCACATTTTTTTAGAATTGACGTGTCAAAGTGTCGTGTCGTGTCACGTGTCGCGTGTCAGTGTCGGTGCAACGCAGGCTAGAAGTGCTAATCCGGTTTCCACAACATGACGGTGTTTTCTCTCAACTACACCATTTTGGTGAGAGGTGTGAGGACAAGTAACTCTATGGGCTATTCCACTCATTTGAAGGTACTGAGTAAAGGCTCTAAACTCACCACCCCAATCAGTTTGTAGAGCTTTTAAAGGTAGTTGGAATTGGTTGGTTATCATGGCATGGAACTATTTGAAGACTGTTATTGCATCTGATTTTTGCTTTAATGGATAGAGCCATGTGTATCTGGTATAAGCATCTACAAATGAGATGTAATAGCTATTACCAAGGGTTGATTTTAGAGGTGAGGGTCTCCATAGGTCACTATAGACAAGAGTAAATGGTTCCTTATATTCAGTATTGGAAGATGTGTAATGCAATCTATGAGCCTTGGCACAACAAGAAGGGGCACAGAATTCTGCCATTTTATTATTGAAATGTATATTACAAGACTTGAGTACACTTTTAAGAGAATCTAAGTGTGGATGCCCCAGACGGCAGTGCCACAAAGTGTACAGGGAATCACTTACAGGGTCAGAAGGTGTATTACTACTATCAATTACATCAATTACAGATTTAGAGGATTGAACACTGAAATCAACAGGTTTACTAGAAAAATTGACAGACTTGCTTGTAGATGAGGGACTGGAACAAAGAGTGGAACAAGGTTTACTTGCAACTGAAATAGAGTCCTTAGCCAACTTGAGATCTGGAAAACGGTACAAGCCATCTGCACCAACAGTACCTTGAAGTAGAATTTTATGTGAATCCTGACATTTCACAAGACAAACATCAGAATGAAATTCAAAGAAAACTGAGTTGTCTTTGGCAAACTTACTAACACTGATGAGATTTTTAGTGATTGAGGGAACTAAAGCAAGTGTTTAAGATGAAGATTGGTGTTAGTATCAAATGGAGATTAAAAGGAAGAAGAACCGATTGCTGTTATAGGCAAACCTTGGCCATTTCCAATCAAAATATGGTCAGTACCACTAAGCTGGTGTCCTTGTGTAATATTCTGAGAAACTCCAGTCACATGGTTTGAAGCACCAGAGTCAGGTAGCCACTCAAGAAGTGGTGTTGAGTTGGAAGAGGACGGTGCTGCCAAGTAAGCTTGTGCTTGTGCCTATGTTTGTGGTCTATTGTACTGGAAAGATCTGACATTCTGAGGTTGTTGATGAACAAAATATTGTGGATAAGAGGTGTTTTGTGGTGGAGGCAGGTTTGGAATGAAGTTCTCTTCAAACCTGTGCCAGCAATCACTTACGTAATGTCCAAAGCTGTAGCACAGTTGGCAGTGGACATTTGTTCTATTTCCACGTCCTCTTCCTCGAGTGAATCTCCCTCCAGATCTTCCTCTTCCTCTGTTTTCACCATTGAAGGTGTTAAAATGTCTAGCAACTGGATGCTCTGTTCGACTCTGTTTTCTGGTTTCAGAAACAGAGTCATCTTCTTCGTCTGCTTCAGTATTCAGAGGGATTTGGTTGCGTTGTGTGAGATTCACTGACGCTCCTTCAGCTAGCAGTTGTTCATTCTGCTTGAGCAGAAGTTGTTCATGAGCCATGAGTTATACTCCAAGATCTGCTACTGAGTATGCTCTGTCTCGGCCGTGTATCATCATTACAAAAGAGTTATATTCAGAAGACAAGCCTTCAAGTATAGTTTCAGTATGTTCCTCAACAGATACTGGACTTCCAATCGATTTGAGAGTGTCACAAATTGTTTTGATACGAGCAAGGTACTCTTTGGCTGATTTCGTCCCTTTCTTCATCGTCTTGAGCTCAGATCTAAGTTGTCTGGCTCGTGATTTCATAATGCCATGAAATAATTTGTGTATGTTCTCCCAAGCTTTGAATGAATGCTTGACTGGAAGGATGTCATTCACTACTTGTTCAGAAATCATTAATAATAACCAGGTCAGAAGCATTTGATCTTGAGTTAACCACTCTGTATATTCGGAAGTGGAGATGTTGCCTTCGCGGTCCTCATCTGACTTGAACTTCAGAGGAATCTTAGGGTTCACCAAGAAACGCTGCAGCTGGTGTGATGTGATGATAGGTTCGATGATCTGGTTCCAGAAGAGGTAGTTGTCTTCTGTAAGCTTCGCTGAGATCGTAAAATTGAAGAGTGTAGATGGATCTTTGGCTTCCATTGTAGATCTGGAAGTTGATCTCTCTGGTTGAGTTGCGCTGGTGTCAGAGTTGGTAGCGGAAGTCATGATTGAGCTTTGTTGAATGGATCAGGCCCTTGGTGAGGGCTCTGATACCATATCAGAGTTCCATCATAAAAGTGATGAGAGATAAGATAGAGAGAGGTGAGAGGTAGAGAAAGGTCAGAGAAGTGAACATTGTAATTAATGTTGAGAAAATGAATGATTGATTGACAATATTTTAAGAAAATAAAAAATAAATTAAATTAATAAAAAAATTGGGAAGCAGCATCAGCAACCTTAGAATTGTGAAATTTAGAAGATGCGATTACTTATAGAAGCTTTCCCTAGGGATGGTTGGCTTAATCATTGGAGAAGGCAACGATGATAACTGCAGATTTGGAGAGAGAAATTCGGAGTTAGAGAAGCAAATTAGCATCAAGAAAGAGAGAGGGGGGACTTACTTAGGTCACTTTAGACTGAACAGAAGGTGTGAAGGAAGCCATTGTTGCAGTAGAAGATCCAGATCTGGAAGAATGAAACCTGAGGAACAAAATTGAAAACTGGAGCTTAATCAAAATCCTACAAAGACATGAAACTTTCGTGATGATGTGAGAGAGAGAAATAGCACAAGGTTCTAAGGAAGGAAAATAACAGGAAAAAAAGAAGAAAAAAGAAAAATAGCGATAAGTGATTCTATTATTCAAATTCCAAACCTTGCCAATTCATCACCCACATTCTAAAAAAATTCAATAAAATGATATTGCCTATGTCCTCTCATCTCAAAAATGGAGGAAAACTTCTTGACATTGGAAATGTATTGAAACATAAAGCATTGAAGAAATCAAGAGAAATAAAAACATATTGTAATTGAACAAATGTAAAGGGAGCACACAGCTATACATACATTAGGAAGAGAAAGCAGACAAAAAAAGGAAGAACAAAATGGAAAATCTGAGATACATGACCAAGAACATTAAAAGCACTCAAATCAAACACAAAAGATACGTAACAGATTAAGACCAAACATCGTAACAAGAATTTTCTACAATCTCTGCTTTATATCACTATGATATGTCATTATGTTTAGACTCCTATTTTCAATTTTATCAACAACTTTAGGAGAATATAGGAGACATATTATGCATTCCATTAGCCAAGCAGACAAGATTCAATTAAAACTTTGCATAGTAATTACTCATGGGTAAAAGATATTTTTTAATCTTGATAAGTCTGATAAAAGCATTTAATTTCACAAAGATATGAAGAGCTCCCCATCAAACTCTGACATGGGGTGAGAAATGAAACTAGAATTTACAATGGATGAAGGTGAACTCAGAAGACTAAGACATATCTTTGAGAAGTATAAGATGCTATATGTTCAGGTTTAGGATAATTTATGACAGAACACTAAAAAAGTCTTGCTTTGGAGTCAAATAGCACATATAGTGAATATAAAATTAACAAATATAGCACACATAAAATTGGCACATATAGCATACATAGTGTGCACCACAGCAGGGCTATTTGAAAGTCAAAATGCTACAAGTAGCATAGTAGCTCGCTATTAATAACAATCCTCGGAGAAAAATAGTTGTCTCTTGAACTTTAAGGTAGCATGGCGGTTGTGGAATTGGCGGACTACAGAGCGTAATATATGTCCAGAAACACACCCAACTGAACCCACCCTCACCACCATCCCAAATATCTCTCTCTCTATATATATATATATATATGAGGTAGGATCTTTTGATACCGGTGTCAAATTTAAAATTTGACACCTCATCTGAGAGTCGTTAGATCAAAAAAGATCAATGGTGTCACATGCTTACAAATCAGAGCCGTTGATCTTTTTTGATTTAACGACTCTCAGATGAGGTGTCAAATTTCAAATTTGGCACTGGTATCAAATGATCCTACCTCTATATATAAGAGAAAAGAAAGAGTGTTAGGAAATCAAAGCACACCAGCCTAGGAAAGACAGGAAAATATCCTTTAGAACTTTACAATATTTTAATTTCTGAAAATAATTTCAAGTGCAAGAAACAAAGAATTTACCATATGAAACCATCCAAAGGTTGGTTTACTGATTCTAGGATTGATGACTCCACAATCTCGACACTTCCTATATTTCCGCATCAGAAACTTCCTTAGAAGTTAGAACAGACATTGCCTCACTAAATTGAAGGAAGGTCCAACTTTCTCCCAGTTGCTCAGCACTACAACACGGGCTCTTGTCACCAACACCCAGATCAATGGATTCATCTGGCCTAATTGAATCCAAATTTTTGGCTCCAACAATATCCCCTTTCATAATGAGCTCCAATTGAGACGTACATGTGTCAAAAGCATTTCAAGTATAAAAACATGTAAATATAGCATGCATATAAACATTCCCCCATGAGGTATGATGGAACCACACAATGGCTAAACCGATGACACGAAAGCTTACCTCTTAAGCAATCTATCCAACAAGAGTCCAACCAAGCTCAAAGTCCACACGCAGCAGAATCACAATCTGTTTTGGACCAACAATCATATCAACAACCAGAATTTAAAGCATATAACATAAAGACAACGCTTTCCTTTACGTTTCATGTCTTTAGGCTTCTCACAAGGCCTTAAGCCCTTAATCACTTAGATTCTGACTTTAGATTAATTATACAGAAGTCCAACTTCATCAATCTAGGGTCCACAAACTCATAGCTCAGTTCTATATGAACAGTACCGCTACTGTTCTCGGAAACCCAGAATATTCGGATATTTGTCGGGGCAATATCCGGATATCAATATCCGGATATCATATCCGGACAGAGGCGGAGACAGGGGGAGGCTAGGGTGGGAGGCCGCCCCCCCCCCCTTCCAAAAAAAATGAAATTTTTTTTAATGCAGTTGAAGGCTAACATGATACTGTTATTACTATTAAATGTGCTTCTTCTAGAAGTTCTGGTTTGACATTCAAGTTGAAATCTACCTCCACTTCACCTAAAGTGTGTGTTATGTTTAACTTTTTCTGCATTTTCTTTTTTATTTCCATATGCTATGTTTTGATTAATGAAAGCTTTGGCCTTTTTGCCACCCTTTGGCTCTCTTTTCATTTGCATGGTTGTGTTTCTCTTTGTACAATGGTTTCATATAAAGAAAAAGAGTTTGCTCTAACTTAAAAGATTCACTTTTTGTGGCAACTTGGTTGCAGTCTTTTAATTTTTTTTTTTTTAAAAAGTTGTAGTTAAAAGCATTGTTTTAGTTAAGGCACTCTTTTTTTTAAAAAAAAATTATTGCCTTAAACTACCTTTGATGTCTGTTGGAACCGGCCAACAGTACATTTTTTCAGTATTTGAAATGTTGTTAAAAGTTAATATTTTGATAAAAAATTACCTAAATGAGTTTCATGAATGTATGAGGTTAATAGGTAAAGAAAATACTGATATTATGCAAGACAAAAAATTAATTTTTGCCCCTCTTCTCCTCCAATCCTGGCTCCGCCACTGTATCCGAATATCATATTCGGATATCCATATGCGGATATCTTAAGACCGCATATCCGGATATTTCGCGACAGAATGCAGTTCTGCATTTCGCGAGATATCCTTCCCAAAGATGGTTCATTTCACGATTGCAGAAGCTTAAACATGCATTTCTAAGTGTGTTTAACCTTATTCAACCTTAAGTTATCAACTTTAGTTTATTACATGCATCAAGGTTCCATTTTTAACTAAAGAAACTCAAGAACAAGAGTGAAGGTCATACCCCAAGCTCAAAACAGAAGCAAATGGTGCTTTTGGAGCTCTCTAACCAGCCTCAAAACTCAGACCAAACAAGAACACGAAAATGAGGATCAAAGGTTGGTTCTTTGCACCAAAGATGGCTTCTTGGATCAACACTAACAAGACACCAACTCTCAAACACTCAAACAATGAAGTCAGCCTCACAACCCCTACACACAAAGGTTGAACACACAGAAAAGGCTCCCACTCTCCCTCACACGACCAACTCTTACTCAACAATGGTGTTTTGGTGAAGGTTCCAAGAAGAAATGGCCTCAAGGCTCACAAAGAAGGGGAAGAAGGGCAATGGAATAGTGTCAAGACTGATCAGCCTCCAAGTCTCACGTAGGATTAGTGTATGACCTAGGGTTTTGGGCAAAAAATGCATATATATATAGTGGTTTAAGTCTTAAAAACACAGTATTAGCACTAATAGCTACACTTAGTATTTTAATCCCAAACTTAGAATTATGAACATACTCATTTTTCTAAGATTTGTCATATTTTTATTTTATTTTTTGCAGCACCTTTCTGGTACGCGCTTTTCCATAGCAAGTATCAGTTCTGGCACCAGTTCTCATTATTTTTACCTGAAACTTGTTTTCCTAGTCCTACATATTATTTTAGGAATATTCATGCACTTATAATAATTTTCTGGAATACTTCATCGATACGTATTTATACCGAGTAGCAAAACCGGTATCTGCACTTTTCGTCCGAAAAGCGACTTTCAGCATTATTAATCACTTACTATAATTATTTAAGTCTCATAATAATTATTAGAGTCAATTATGGAATTATTTCTTAATTCTCACATTCAATGAATACTACAGTTTTCTCTCTAGGGTTCTTGGATCTTGATACAGACACTGACATAAAAAACTACTGGATCTCTCACTTGAGCAGGAAAGTTTACAGCTTTCGAGGGTCAATTAATAAAGACATCACCGAGTTAGTGATCGTCAATATTCCCAGTGGCGGAGCGAGAAGCAAAAATTAGACAGTGCCAAAAAAAAAAATTTGATACATAAAATGGTAACAATGACAGTATCATCAAAAAATGTTCTTCATTATTATTTTTTATTTTTATTTATTGCTTTAAAAAAAATAAAAAAACAACAGAAAGTGAAAATTCCAATAAAACGTTGCAGTGCCATATGTGACCTCTGCTCACCCATTCTCTTTTCTCCCAAATCGAAGTCTTGTAATTTTTTCACATACCCATTTCTCATTTGCCCCACTCTCTATCTTCTTACTCTATCACCACATGGGTCATCTCTATATGCTACTATTTCAGCTATAATAAAGTTTTTTTTGTTGTATTGGGTTCTTTCAATGGAGTTTTCTTGGATTTGAAGAAGAAGAAGAAAAAGAAATACAAGGATATTTTCTAGATTGATACATCCTCCTCGTGAAGGGAATGTTGTTGCTTTGTGAATTTCATTTTCCCTTCCCATATTTTCTCACCCCTCCTTTTATTTTCCAAACTCAACAACCAAACCAACCCTTTCGACCACCTATGTCAAGCGTAAGGGTGAAGATGAGGACAGACAGTGCCAAATTTGCTCTGCCATTGTCACCCACAACAAGCTTCCATCCAAAAAGTTCTTCATTTTTTTAAAACCAGCCAGTGCCGAGGCACTCGCTGGTTTCAACTAGGCTCCTCCATTGAATATTCCTCCCAAGCGGAGAGGTGGTAGAATCAGTCGGTGGGTGTAAGAACTCGCACCGTTAATTAAGGTATTTAATTAATTAATTATGCAAAATTAAGAAATGATTCCACAATTGACTCTAATAATTATTATGAGGCTTTAATAATTATAGTAAGCGAGTAATAATGCTGAAAGTCGCTTTTCGGAAGAAAAGTGCAGATACCGGTTCTGCTAGTCGGTATAAATGCGTACCGAAAAAGTATCCTGGAAAATTAATGTAAGTGCATGATAATTACTAGAATAATATGTAGGACTTGTAAAACGAGTTTCAAGTCAAGATAATGAGAACTTTTGCTAGAAACCGGTACTGGCTTTGAAAAGCGCGTACCGAGAAGGTGCTCAGAAAATTATAAGAAAAATATGATAAATCTTAGAAAATTATGTAGTTTCAGAATCCAAAGTTTGGGATTAAAATGCCAAGCGTAGCAATTAAAGTTAATACTGTGTGTTTAAGTGCGTTTAAGCTATAAATACCCTTTTAAGGGCACATAACCCTAGAAAACTGCCTCTATGCGTGAGTGTCTTGTGGTGGCTGATCAGTTTTACTCTGTGTTGGTGCTCTCTTCCCTTGTGTGAGCCTTGTGACCTTCTACCTCAATATTACCTCTTCCTAAACACTTGGGCTTGAGGGTGTGAGTCTTGTGAGCAGAAAAGAGTCATCTTTCTGAGTTTATGAGTTGCTGTTTGTGAGGTTCTTGCTCTGAGTTGGAGAGTTTGGAGGGGAGTCATCTTGTTCTTGGTGGTTTAGAGCTCCAAGTAGCTTCCTTGGTGAGGAAAGGACTCATCTTGTTGGTCCATTTCGTGCACCTTGTTGAGTCAGTCTTGAGGGGCTGATTGTGAGCTCCAAAGAGCGACCTCTTCTTCTGTTTTGAGCTGGGGTATGTGTACCAACCTTTGATCATGAGTTTAATGCTTAAAAATGAAAGCTTGATGCATGTTAAGGCTTAAAGATGATAACTTGTTGTTGGGTAATGTTGAACACACCTAGAAATGCATGTTTAGGTGCTTTAAATCGTTAAAAACCCAACCTTGGAAGGATATCTTCACGAAATGCATTTTCTGCATTCTGACGTGAAATATCTGAAAATATGTGCCCGATGAATATCCGGATTTGTGATATCCGGATATGGGTTTTGAGTATCCGGATATGGGATTCTGGATATCCGGATATTTCATATCCGGATATGTCCAGTGAGATATCCGGATATTGCATATCCGGATATGGTCCCGAGGAATATCCGGATATTCTGGGATTTCGTAGAACAGTAGCTGTGTTGTGTGTACAGTAGGCTATTGGGGGTTTGTGGACCCTAGATTGATGAAGTTGAACTTCTGTTTTAATTAAACTAAGTCAGAATCAAGTGATTAAGGACTTATGGCTTGGTATGGAGCCTTAAGACGTAAAACGTAAGGAGAGGCGTTGTCTTTAAGTTACATGCTTGTGTTGCATTATTATTGATATAGTATTGGTCCATAACAGATTGTGAATCTGCTGTGTCTGGACTTTGAGCTGTGGACTCTTGGCTTTTGGAGTTAGCTTGCAAGGTAAGCTTTCGTGTCCTCGGTTTAGCCATGTTGTGGTTCCACCATGTCCCATGGGGGTATGGTTTATGCATGCTGTGTACATGCTTTTGGATATTTGATATGTTGACTGAACTTTACATGTAATGGCTTTTAATATCCATGTGTTGTTTCATCTTGACGGGAATCCTGAGTATGTAGCGCCATACAAGACGGTGTACCGGGGTGAATGCAAGTGGTACTTGCACGGTGTGTAGGTGATAGACGTATACCTGCACTGTCTCTGGCCAGTAGATTAGTATTGACACACATGACATGATTATCTGCTGCATTGCATTGTTTTAGAAATGATAAATGATAAACTGTTTTTGAACTTATATTGCACATGTAAGTGAGCTTGGGGTGGAAGATCCTTGAGGACTCACTGACTTACTGAGATTTCTAGATTAGAGATCTTACCCCACGTTTGGGGAATGCTTATTTCAGGATCAGGTAGTATGGGTACTGATGCCTCAGGCGGCGGGAGGCCGGAGCTTAGCTGATTATGTTGTTTCTGCTTATTTGTTAGCATGACTGGATATTGATGCTAATTATGTTTTATGCCTTTTATAATTATGTTGTTGTTGAGATTGATGTTGGACATGTTGCCTTATTTGAGTGAGCATGGGGATTGTCCATGACACTTTCTGTTAGTACTTGTAGTTTGGAGTTGTATAAACTGTTAGATGGTCCGGTCTACGTTGCTGTAGTTCCGTGACTAGAGCCACACTTATATTATCTATGTTATGAGGTATTTCAGTTAGCTGTTTTATTGCAATTACATACAGGCGATGTTTTATTAATTGATTATTAAGCAAGTTGGTAATGTTAATGGCATCATAATTGAAAAGAAAAAGTAATTCCACATTTTAATTAAGCGCGGCTTAATACGATATTATGATAACATTACCGGATATATACGGGGTGTTACATTTATGGTATCAGAGCAATGGTTCGAGGGAAAAGCCTGTATGTATTGCAATTGCTAGGTTGTTTGGTTGTGTCTGTCTTTGTGTTTACTCCGTCGAATTTTTTATGATGATGTATATGTGATCATATTGCGTGGGCCTGATCAACTCATAATTTGTGTAACTTGTGCAGAGTCATGGTAAGGTCCGGGAGAACACGAGAGACTTCTGAGGATCAATCCGATCCTATCCTGACTGCATTGGCTGAGATGCAGGCGGCTAGGGGAGCCGATCAGGATGCCGCTAGAGTGGCCAACGCGGCAATGATGGAAGCTGTTCGCGAGGCGAACCGGATAGCCGCAGCTGAGGTTCGTGAAGCGAACCGGAGGACCACTGAGGAAGTCCTCGAGGCAAACAGGATGGCGAACATGACGATGATGAGAGTCATGTTGGAGGAGATGAGAGCTGGTCCTGCTATTGGCCAGGCTCCACAACCACCGCCACCTCCGCCACCGCCTCCACCTAGTGTTCAGGAGGAGAGCCATAGTCACATCGGCAGTGCTACTCATGCCGCTGAGACGGGGGAGCCCCTTGTGGGGATTGCTGAGGATCGTGATGTGATCGATCGCCGGCTGAATGCTTTCAGGAAGCATAAGCCACCTGTGTTTGAGGGGTCTTTGGATCCTATTGCTGCTGCAAGATGGTTAGAGTCGCTGGACAAGATCTTTCGGGTTATGCAGTATACAGACCCATAGAAGCTGATGTTCTCGACCTACATGCTGGAGGGCGATGCCCATGAGTGGTGGACGCACACCTCTCGTGCTTTTGAGAGGCAGGGCCGTGTCATATCGTGGCCATTCTTTGAGGAGTGCTTTCTGGGCCGATACTTTCCCTATGATGCGCAGGAGAGGAAGCAGGGATAGTTTGATCGTTTGGTACAGGGCTCGATGTCTGTTGATGAGTACCTGGCTAAGTTTAATGAGCTAGTGAAGTTTGCACACTTCCGGATGGTTCCTCCTACTCCGTTATTTCTGGCTGCTAAGTTCCGCAGGGGATTTAGTGAGGTGATTGCTGAGCATCTTGCTGGTGCTGCTTCGAGGGACTTTGGTACACTGGTTCAACAGTGTAAGGACAGCGATGATGTTTGTGTGGCAAGCAAGGCCAAGAGGGCCAAGGTTGAGGAGAGCAAGGGAACAGGTGGTTCCACTCCTGCTCCTACTTCTTGGAAGGACAGGAGGTTTGCTGATAAGAGCAAAGGAAAGCAGTTAGCGACTAGGCAGGTGCCTGGTCAGTTCAAGAGAGCTGTTTCACATCAGGGGAGTTCTGCTAGGCCTCCTACCACTCCGAGATGTTCGGGATGTGGGAAGGAGCATGTGGGACGCTGTGCTACGGGGCAGTTGCTGTGCTTCAAGTGTGGCAAGGAGGGCCACTTCTCTAGAGATTGTCCGTCGTCGACGGCGAGAGCTGCAGCTGTTCAGGCAGTTCCTTTGCAGATGGTTCCGATGGCATCTTCTTCGGCACCTGCAGTGCCACCTTCTGTTGGGAGAGTGTATACACTAGATAGGCAGCAGTCGGACCGCGCTCCGAACCTTGTCAGAGGTACTGTGTCTATTGGTGATTCTTTTGTCGATGCTATCTTTGATTCCAGGGCTACTAATTCGTTTGTTGCTACCCCGATTGCTTTGGGGCTTGAGTTGCCCAGTGCTGTGCTTTCTCCACCGTTGCGGGTGACTACCGCCACCGGAGAGATTTGTGATTCTACCACTGTACATCGCGATGTAGCGTTTCAGTGGGATGGCCGTGAGTTCTCGGTAGATCTGATAGGATTGCCGATGGCCAACCTTGAGATTATTCTGGGCATGGATTAGTTGTCTAGAAACTGTGCATTGATTAATTGCTGTGCAAAGCGCGTGGTGATGTCTCCGTGTGATTCCACAACTAGTTCCTCGCCATACATTTCACTGCTGCAGGCCAGGAGAGTGCTGTGAGCAGGGGCATTGGGTTATGTCATGTTGGGTGGTTTGGTGAGTGTGACACATGAGGATATCACTGGCATTCCTGTGGTGGGGGAGTTTCTTAAGGTGTTTCCTGAGGAGATTCCTGAGTTTCCGCCACAGCGGGAGATAGAGTTCTCCATTGACTTGTTGCCCGATGTGGGGCCGATTTCTTTAGCTCCTTATCGGATGTCGCCACCGGAGTTGGCGGAGCTTAAGAAGCATATTGAGGATCTTTCGGCGAAAGATTTCATTAGACCGAGTGTGTCTCCTTGGGGAGTACCGGTTATCTTTGTGAAGAAGAAGGACGGGACAATGCGATTGTGCACCGACTACAGGCAGTTGAACAAGGTGACAATCAAGAACAAGTATCCCCTTCCTCGGATTGATGATCTGTTGGATCAGCTCAGGGGTGCTTGTGTGTATCCCAAGATTGATCTCCGGTCCGGATACCATCAGATTCAGGTGAAGCCGGAGGATGTCCCGAAGACCGCATTTCGTTCGAGATACGGTCATTTTGAGTATTTGGTTATTCCATTTGGACTCACGAATGCACCGGCAGTGTTCATGGATTACATGAACAGGATTTTCCAGCCGTATCTGGATCAGTTTGTGATTGTCTTCATTGATGATATTCTGATCTACTCCAAGACTAAGGAGGAGCATGCGGAGCATCTGAGGATAGTTCTGCAAGTGCTGAAGGAGAAAAAGCTTTATGCTAAACCTTCTAAGTGTGATTTTTGGCTCAAATCAGTCAAGTTTCTGGGGCATGTGATTTCAGCAGATGGAGTTGCAGTGGATCCCAACAAGATTAAGGCCGTGTTGGATTAGGAGAGACCCAAGACAGCTACGGAGGTGAGGAGCTTCTTAGGTTTGGCAGGTTACTATCGGAGGTTCATCAAGGGTTTTTCCACGATGGTTCTCCCTTTGACTCGCCTTACCCGAAAGGAGACTCCATTTGTGTGGACTCACGAGTGTGAGGCGTGCTTTCAGGAGTTGAAGGAGAGATTGACTTCTTCACCTGTGTTGATCCTTCCTGATCCTGAGGAGCAGTTTGAGCTTTACTGTGATGCTTCTGGAAAGGGGCTGGGTTGTGTGCTGATGCAGTCTGGTAGAGCTGTTGCTTTTGCTTCGAGGCAGTTGAAGCCTCATGAGGAGAACTACCCGACTCATGATTTGGAGTGGGCTGCGATTGTGTTTGCTTTCAAGATTTGGAGGCATTATCTTTTCGGTTTGAGGTTTGTGGTGTTCAATGATCTCAAGAGTTTGAAATACCTGTTCGACCAGAAGGAGTTGAACATGAGGCAGAGGAGATGGATGGAGTTCATAAAGGACTACGACTTTGAGCTAAGGTATCACCCTGGCAAGGCCAATGTGGTAGCCGATGCTTTGAGTCGGAAATCCAGTAGTTCATCCAGTTTGCTACTTGGTAACTTCGATGTGGTTGAGAAGTTCTGCCACTTGGCAGTGACCGCTCCGTGTGCGAGCGTACTTCTCGGGTTGGAAGCATCTGATGTTGTGAACGAGCTGCTAGAAAAGATCAAAGAGGCACAAGTTCAGAGAGAGTGTCCGGATTATGTGAAGAACCAAGACGGTGTGTCTTGGAATGATGATGGATTGCTTTTGTTCCAGCGGAGGATTGTGGTTCCTCGAGGTCCGTTGACAGAAGAGGTTATGGCAGAAGGCCATAAGGGTCAGTTTTCTATCCACCCTGGTGCTACTAAGATGTATCAAGACTTGAAGAAGAATTTCTGGTGGCAGGGAATGAAGAAGGACATAGCTGTGTTTGTGTCCAAGTGTTTGATCTGCCAGAAGGTGAAGATTGAACACCAGAAGCCGTCTGGTAAACTTTAGCCTCTTGAGATTCCAGAGTGGAAATGGGAGAGCATTTCCATGGACTTCGTTGTGGGTTTGCCGAAGACTCAGGTTGGCTGTGACTCGATATGGGTCATTGTGGATAGACTGACGAAGTCTGCCCATTTCCTTCTAGTGAAGGTGAGCTTCACTACAGAGCAGTTGGCCAGATTATATGTTCGCGAGATTGTGAGGCTTCACGGGGTGCCCGTGAGTATCATCAGTGATAGGGACCCGAAGTTCACATCTCGGTTCTGGCAGGCGCTGCAGGGAGCTTTTGGTACACAGTTGAGATTGAGTACCGCATATCACCCTCAGACTGATGGACAGACTGAGCGGACTATCCAGACCTTGGAGGACATGTTGCGGGCTTGCACGTTGGAGCAGGGCTCGACATGGGATAGGTACCTTCCATTGGTAGAGTTTTCTTATAACAACAGTTTCCATGCTAGCCTGGGCATGGCACCCTACGAGGCGCTCTACGGTAGGAGGTGTCGTACACCTACCTGCTGGTCAGAGGTTGGGGATCGTGAGTTGTTTGGCTTGGATTTTGTCCAAGATACCACCCTGCAGATCCAGATGATCAGGGAAAAGCTGAAGCAGGCGCAGAATCGTCAGAAGAGCTACTACGATGTCAAGCATCGACCGCTGGAGTTCAGTGAGGGTGAGCACGTGTTTGTGAGACTTTCACCTATCACCGGTGTTGGACGGGCATTCGGAGTGAGGAAGCTGAGCCCGCGGTTTATTGGGCCATACCAGATTCTTGGTAGAGTAGGACCTGTTGCCTACCGGCTTACCTTGCCTCCGAACCTGGACAACATCCACGACGTGTTTCACGTGTCTCAGCTTCGGAGGTACATAGCAGATCCTTCGCACGTGGTGCAACCGGATGATGTGGAAGTTCGGGAGAACTTAAAGACTCCCGTAGGTCCACTAAAGATTCTCGATCGTGGCGAGAAGCAGCTGAGGAGCAAGATCATTCCGATGGTCAAGGTGCAGTGGACCGGAAGGACTCCTGAGGAGTGTACTTGGGAGCGTGAGGACGAGCTTCTCCGGCAGTACCCCGAGTTTCGACCAGGTATGTTTCTGATTTTGAGGTCAAAATCCTAAAAAGGTGGGGTGAATGTAAGAACCCGCACCGTTAATTAAGGTATTTAATTAATTAATTATGCAAAATTAGGAAATGATTCCATAATTGACTCTAATAATTATTATGAGGCTTTAATAATTATAGTAAGCGAGTAATAATGCTGAAAGTCGCTTTTCGGAAGAAAAGTGCAGATACCGGTTCTGCTAGTCGGTATAAATGCGTACCGAAAAAGTATCCCGGAAAATTAATGTAAGTGCATGATAATTACTAGAATAATATGTAGGACTTGTAAAACGAGTTTCAAGTCAAGATAATGAGAACTTTTGCTAGAAACCGGTACTGGCTTTGAAAAGCGCGTACCGGGAAGGTGCTCAGAAAATTATAAGAAAAATATGATAAACCTTAGAAAATTATGTAGTTTCAGAATCCAAAGTTTGGGATTAAAATGCCAAGCGTAGCAATTAAAGTTAATACTGTGTGTTTAAGTGCGTTTGAGCTATAAATACCCTTTTAAGGGCACATAACCCTAGAAAACTGCCTCTATGCGTGAGTGTCTTGTGGTGGCTGATCAGTTTTACTCTGTGTTGGTGCTCTCTTCCCTTGTGTGAGCCTTGTGACCTTCTACCTCAATATTACCTCTTCCTAAACACTTGGGCTTGAGGGTGTGAGTCTTGTGAGCAGAAAAGAGTCATCTTTCTGAGTTTATGAGTTGCTGTTTGTGAGGTTCTTGCTCTGAGTTGGAGAGTTTGGAGGGGAGTCATCTTGTTCTTGGTGGTTTAGAGCTCCAAGTAGCTTCCTTGGTGAGGAAATGACTCATCTTGTTGGTCCATTTCGTGCACCTTGTTGAGTCAGTCTTGAGGGGCTGATTGTGAGCTCCAAAGAGCGACCTCTTCTTCTGTTTTGAGCTGGGGTATGTGTACCAACCTTTGATCATGAGTTTAATGCTTAAAAATGAAAGCTTGATGCATGTTAAGGCTTAAAGATGATAACTTGTTGTTTGGTAATGTTGAACACACCTAGAAATGCATGTTTAGGTGCTTTAAATCGTTAAAAACCCAACCTTGGAAGGATATCTTCACGAAATGCATTTTCTGCATTCTGTCATGAAACATCTGGATATGTGCCCGATGAATATCCGGATATGTGATATCCGGATATGGGTTTTGAGTATCCGGATATGGGATTCTGGATATCCGGATATTTCATATCCGGATATGTCCAGTGAGATATCCAGATATTGCATATCTGGATATAGTCCCGAGGAATATCCGGATATTCTGGGATTTCGTAGAACAGTAGCTGTGCTGTGTGTACAGTAGGCTATTGGGGGTTTGTGGACCCTAGATTGATGAAGTTGAACTTCTGTTTTAATTAAACTAAGTCAGAATCAAGTGATTAAGGACTTATGGCTTGGTATGGAGCCTTAAGACATAAAACGTAAGGAGAGGCGTTGTCTTTAAGTTATATGCTTGTGTTGCATTATTATTGATATAGTATTGGTCCATAACAGATTGTGAATCTGCTGTGTTTGGACTTTGAGCTGTGGACTCTTAGCTTTTGGAGTTAGCTTGCAAGGTAAGCTTTCGTGTCCTCGGTTTAGCCATGTTGTGGTTCCACCATGTCCCATGGGGGTATGGTTTATGCATGTTGTGTACATGCTTTTGGATATTTGATATGTTGATTGAACTTTATATGTAATGGCTTTTAATATGCATGTGTTGTTTCATCTTGACGGGAAGCCTGAGTATGTAGCGCCATACAAGACGGTGTACCGGGGTTAATGCAAGTGGTACTTGCACGGTGTGTAGGTGATAGACGTATACCTGCACTGTCTCTGGCCAGTAGATTAGTATTGACACACATGGCATGATTATCTGCTGCATTACATTGTTTTAGAAATGATAAATGATAAATGGTTTTTGAACTTATATTGCACATGACTGGATACTGATGCTAATTATGTTTTATGCCTTTTATAATTATGTTGTTGTTGAGATTGATGTTGGGCATGTTGTCTTATTTGAGTGAGCATGAGGATTGTCCATGACACTTTCTGTTAGTACTTGTAGTTTGGAGTTGTATAAACTGTTAGATGGTCCGGTCTACGTTGTTGTAGTTCCGTGACTAGAGCCACACTTATATTATTTATGTTATGAGGTATTTCAGTTAGCTGTTTTATTGCAATTACATACCGGCGATGTTTTATTAATTGATTATTAAGCAAGTTGGTAATGTTAATGGCATCATAATTGAAAAGAAAAAGCAATTCCGCATTTTAATTAAGCGCAGCTTAATACGATATTATGATAAAATTACCGGATATATACGGGGAGTTACAGTGGGCCATGAAGAAGAACAAAAGCTATGCCCAAAAGGGTGTTAAGAGACCTAAACAAAGTGTCACTCATCAAAATAACGAAGTAGTTCCGTTACACCCACCTCGGCACTAGAGAGCGAAAACTGGTCTAGCACGAAAATGGATTTCATGGTTTTGGACCCTGCGAAGTAAGACAAGATAGATAGAGAAGAACTAGGTGATGGGTCAAGCACTTGTTCCTATCAGCAGGAAATTACTCAAAAAGAAGATAAAAAAGAATAAAAAATGCCTCATCAGTCATCAATTAGGTTGTTCTGTCAATATACTGCAATTTGGAATACCCTTATGTTTTGTTTGGAAGTTTGGAGGGGAGGGGAAGGAAGGGGATCCAAGAGGAAGGGAGGGGAAGGTAATTGAAGGGTATTCCCTTCCCGTGTTTGTAAGTTAAAAAAATGGCAAGAGAGAAATTGGAGAATCAATGAGATATTTATACCATTTTACCCCATTTTTAAAATTAATATAATTATTATATTTTACAAATTAAATTAGATTTAAAATTTCTAACAAACTTATTTATGTAATTTTCACAATACAAAAAATGATCATATTTTCGACGAAATTTCTTTATTACAAACAACAAAAATCTTGTCACAAAATTACTTTTTCGTTGGAAAACTTTTCGTCGAAAAGCGACCGAATTTTTTCTCTGATGAAAATTTTTACAAAAACAAATTTTCTACCAAAATTAGTGTCCGTCAAAATTTTTGACGAAAATGATTTCCTCCATTAATGTTTTAAACTAAAAAAGAATTCCAACAAAAAATTTGACGGAATTTTTTTCGTTCAAAATTTTGATAGAAATGTGTTCTGACAAAAATTTCGACGAAAACTGTTTTGACAAAAAATTTGAGGGAAATGTTTCATTCGAAACTTTCGACGAAATTTAGATTCTGTACAGAATTTTGACAAAATATTTTTTTCGTCAAAATTATTTATCGAAATATTTTTCGTCAAAAATTTTTACTAAAATATTTTCTGTCGAATTTTTTGACAAAAATGTGTTGTGTTGAAAAATTTGATGGAAATGTTTTTTATCAAGCAAATTGACGGAAATATTTTCGTCAGAAATTTGTGATGGAAATTTTTTTCGTTAAGAATTTCGACGAAATTTTTTTTGCCAAAAAGTTTAACGAAAATGTTTCCGTCAAAAATTTTCGACGGAAATTGAATTCTGTAAAGGATTTTGATGAAATTTTGTTCCGTACAAAAATTTCGATGAAAAGGTGTATCGTTGAAAATTTTCGATGAATATGTTTTTTTGTAAAATATTTTGAGGGAAATATTTTGACAAAATTTAGATTCCGTAAAATAATTTGACAAATTTTTTTTTTTCCGTGAACTTAATTTATAGAAATGTTTTTAGTCACAAATTTTGTTGGAAATATTTTTCGTCAAAAAGTTTTGTGTAAAATTTTGATGTAAATGTTTTTCGTAAAAAAATTTGTCGTAATTTTTTTACGTCGAAACTTTTCGATGAAAATGTGTTTCGTCAAAAATTTATGGACGCACAATATTTTTCCAAAAATAGTGATGAAATTATTAATTAAAATCATATACGTCAAAAATTTGTCGTAATTGTTTTACGTCGAAACTTTTCGATGAAAATGTGTTTCTTCAAAAATTTATGGACGCACAATATTTCGTCAAAATTATTGATGAAAATCATATACGTCAAAAAACTAAAGACGAAATTAGAGACGGAACAAATTTTGCCATAATCACTGAATTATATTTTTTACGGTAAAAAAATTAACCAAAATTATTTGTAGAATCTAAATTCCGTCAAAACTTTTCACGAAAATATTTTTGTACAAAATTTTGAAGAAACACATTTCCATCGAAAAGTTTTGACGTAAAACAATAACGTCAAAATGATTTTCGAAAAATATTTCCATCAAAATTTGTGACTAAAAACATTTCTGTAAATTTTTTTGAAGGAATCTAAATTTCATCAAAACATTTCCCTCAACATATTTCACAAAAACACATATTCATCAAATTAACGAAAAAAAATTTCATCAAATTTTTCAATGAAACTTTTGTTTTTCACAAATATCATTTGTTTTTCAATAAAATTTCATCAAAACTTTACAGAATTTAAATTTCGTCGAAATTTTTCGACGAAAATATTTTCCTTAAACTTATTTACAAAAAAATATTCTATACAAATTTTTAACGAAAAACATTTTCATCAAAAAATTTTGACGGAAAATATTTCCGTCAAGTTTTTCGATAAAAAAAGTTTCCATCAAAATTTCCAACGGAACACATTTTTGTCAAAATAAAAAAATATTTTCGTAAAAATTTTGACACAAAAAATATTCTGTCAAAATTTAACGAAACATATTTCCATTGAAAAATTTTCAAAAAAAGTTTTGACGGAAACCATTTATGTAAAACCATTTGACGAAGAAAAATTCGTCAAAATTCTTAACAGAATCCAAATTTTGGCAAAAGTTTTCGACGAAAAGATTTTTGTCATAATTTTTGACGAATTTTTTTTCGACGCAACACATTTCGATGGAACACATTATCGTAAAACAATTTCGACAGAAATTATTTCCGTAAAAATATTCGATTAAAAATATTTTTGTAAAAAATTTCGACAAAAAAAATATTCCATCAAAATTCTTTACAGAATCTAAATTTTGTCGAAAGTTTCACAGAAACATTTCTGTCCAAAAATTTGAAAAAATATTTCCGTTGAAATTTTCATTGAGACACATTTTCATCGAAGATTTTGGACGGAAAATTTTTGGTCAAATTTGTTTAAGGAATTCTTTTCTCCATCAAAATTTTGATGAAATTTTTTTTGTCGAAAATATTTAACAAATCATTTTCGTCAAAACTTTTGACGAAAACTAAATTCCGTGGAATATTTTGACTGAAATTTTATTTTTGTAAAATATTTCATCGCCTTCGATGAAAAGTATTCCGACGGAAAAATATTTTTTTGACAGAATTTTTGTCATTTTCAATGTTGAATTTTTGTTGAAAATAGGATTTTTTTTAGTTGTGTGAAAAATACATAAATAATTATTATTTAGCCATTTTAAATTTAATTTTATTTGTATAATATAATAGTTATATTAATTTTAGAAAAAGGGTAAAATTGTAAAATTTCTCATTGATCCTCCAATTTCTCTCTTACCTTTTTTTTAACTCCCGAACATTGAAGAGAATACCCTCCAATTTCCTTCCATTGCTCCCCCTCCCTCCCCCTTTGATCCCTTTCCTCCCCTTCCCCTCCAAACTCCCAAACAAAGCCTTAATCGATTACTATTCCCATGGTTTAATCGATTAAGAGCCACCTAATTTCAGCCATGAATAAAATAATCGGTTCCATGGATCATGTAATTGATTAACTTATCCGGTCAACAATCGAAAAACCAAAAACCGAATTAATCAAAAATTGAAAAATCAAAAACCGATTTTTTTTTTTTGCAAATTTTAATTGGATTAGATAGGTTTTCGGTTTGGTTGGTGAAAACTGATTTAATATATTAATTCTCCTCTACCTACTTGAGCCTTTCCTCAATCACAGCGTAAAAAATTCTAAACCAAAAATCCATTAACCCATTAGCTAAACCCAAGAAAAAATGAAGCCACACCCCATTAGCAAAATTTTGTCTCTATAGAGCTTCATATCTCATTGCCCAAAAAAAAAAATTAGATCATCGTGTACTGATGCTTCTGTATTTAAAAAAGAAACCTTTACTAAGCCAATACATAAAAAGATATCTTATTTGCACAACATTCATCAAATAAAGTTTAGGCTTTTCAAAAAATTGAAAATCGATTTAATCCAAACCGAAAAAAATTGGATTGGATTTGAAAAAAAATTCAAACCGAATGAATGATTACACGATCAAATTAAAGGAATTGAATTAGGTGATTTTTGCTTCCAAAATCGATTCAATCCAGATTGCGTACACCCCTACAATTTGCTATTATATTTTAGCAAAAAGTCAAATTTTTTAAATAGTATAAAAACCAAGCATAATGATAATATTTATTTTTATCAGGTACAAAAGGGTAGAAAAAACCTAATAACATTGTTCCCTTACTTCAAATTTTTAAGTATATGAAAATTTATAATCATGGGTAGATGCTAATTATTTATTTATTTTCCTTGGTACTAGATGAACAATGAAAATGTTGCATATATATTATACATAAATCACACATTTTTAATACAAAATACAAGGCTACAAGAGAAGTCTAAGGTGAACAATGAACACGCTGCATATATCCTATAGATAAACCACAGCTTAATAAAACAACATACCACAAGTCCAAAATGACACATTTGAAGACTAAAACAAGAGCGAAGAAACATCGAGAGCTTAAAGCAAACTGAAAGGGTTCTTAAAGCCTGTCTCTCAAAATTAAAATTGTAAGCAGAAAGGCAAAGAGTCCACCGATCAGTGCATGATTACCGATGCTGCTCGCATTAGTTTTAGGACAGCCTGGACCGCAACCTAAATCAGTGTGAATTTCAGCAGCAACCCCTACAAGCAAAACACCTAATAAAGCCATGAATAATGTGAATTTGAGTGGTGAATCCATCGTTGAAAGACACTCAGCTGATTGAATGTATAGAATTCTTCAACTGCTTTTGGTTTGAATAAAATTGGTTTAGGTGGGTTATATATATAGTAGCATAGCCCGTGGACTTTTTTAAAATATTAGCCATGTCCGTGGCTAGATATGCTGACATCATTGATTGAAACTTTGGAACCTTTATTTTAACACATAAAATAGTGTTGACCAAACAAGAAAAAAAAAATCAACAAAAAAACTACATTGCATGCATGCAATACGTCATAGAAGAGATTCGGTTAATTACATTCAGTGCTACAAACTACAAACTAAGTGCGAATTCCGATCATCTACAAATTTTTTAGAAAGAATAGTCGTAAGTTACGATTTCTTTTCTCTTTTTCCCTTATGTTTTTTTACTTGTTCCAGTTCAATCGGTCAGATACCGGGACATTAAAAATAATGCGAGGCAAAAATCTCTTTGTTCTTCTTCTTATAAATATTAGATCTTCAATTATAACTGTTAAATTTAAAAGAACAGAAGAAATTTCTAGCAAAAAAAAAAAATGACAGAAGAAAGAAAACGAAAAAAAGGGACAAATTAAAATAACAAAATAGAAAAATGATTATTTAACTTATTATAACTATGTCAAGATAGAACGATTGATTCACGCATGTTTGGACTAATTTATATATAAAATTTTTATTTGAAAATTATTTAGCAAAACAAACTAATCCAGCTTGCTAACGATTAACTAATTTATTCTCCCTATGTCAAGAAAACAGAACTGATTCACGGGAGTTTGCACTAATTTATTCATACAAATATTGATTGAAAATTATATAGCAAAATAAATAATCAAGTGGGTTTTCAATTAAAAATATTGATTGAAAATTTTGAGTGTAATCTTATCTATTAACCTAATGTATATATAACCTAACCTGTGAATTATAAATTAGTAAGTTGATTAAGAGTTTAATCGTAGTTTAGTGGGTTAATGATGTGATAATCTTGAGTTTCAAGTTAAAATCACCACTGGGGTAAATTAATAATTTGACAAAAACTGTCTGATTTAGGGTTAATTTTATAAAATATCCTCCACCTAGGTCCATAATATTAGAAAATCAGATTAGAATGAGAAAAATTAGATGGAAAATCTAATTATACGTGTAAAGTCACTTTTTGGAAAAAAGTTTTGCAATTAGAGAAGATACCGGGTAAAAATCCAACTATGCAAAAGTATTGTGTCAATATCTCTCTATATTTATTTTGATTTATTGATTTAAGTTAATTTTTAATTAGCAAATCATTTTTATAAAACTCAATTCACCCAATTCTCGAGTTCATCCATGACCAATATCATATTGCACTCTGTAAAATATATGTTATGATTATTTTGTTTCGTTTATATATGTTTAACTTGATGGAATATATTTCTTTTCTATAAACATAACAACCAAAAATATTAACAATTTAACTATGTTGCTAGAAATCAAAAACAAAAAAAGGCAATGAAGTAGAATGCTTAATGACATTATTCTGTCCTAAAGACAGAGATGTCTAGCTCAATAGGTTAGTGAGTTTCTTTTGAGTCTAGGTGCTCTCTCTAAGGTATCTATGAGTTAGATACCCTTGAGTTTAGCAGATCACTATGAACAAAGGAATAAAAGACATCTTTCGTCAAAGGGGTGGTGTGTGTGCATAATGACAACATAATAGTAGAGAGAATGTCATACCTGTAGGCTTTACCTCTTATTTATAGAGTTTACCTGTGAGTATTAGGATTCTGAACCTTTTGTGATTCCTCTGGAAGCCTAAGCCCAAGCCCAAGTCTAATGCGGTCATTATAGGATTGATATCTTTGATGAATATCTTCCCTTGATTATATCATATTTTATTTGGATTGCTTCTTATTGGGCCATATGATGAATATAACTTATATATAAGTCCATAACAGTTGTCCCTCAGCCAGACAGTCTGGATGTCCGGGCTGCCGAGGTGTATATAAGTTTGAAAAAGTGTCCCGGTTTCTATACATATCCGGGTTTCATTAAGAATTATATGGATTTTCCCATTAAGAAGTATCAGGGTTTATTATATTAATGTATCTATCCCTTATCCGAGCAAATTGAATCTTAAAATTATCCGATATAATCCATATGAACTTAATCCAAATTATGATCAACCTTGGATTATCTTTATTTCCTGTTGATGAGTTGCCAGGTCTAACTTTTAAGTACCCGGTTCAACTGCTCCTTATAGTAATTATCGTCACTTTATTGTGCAAGAAGCATCTTTCTTGAAACTCGGTCCTTAGTCTTTACATAATCTCTTATGTTTTGACTCCATATAATCGAGTTAATTCTTAGTTTTCGTCTGTTTGCAAAACCATGGAACTGAGATAAGGGCTTCATATTTCTCTAGTAATTATTCGATTCGTAACACGTGGTGACCTTTGCTTTTGCTAGCGTGTTGTAGTCAACATACGCTGTCTTCGCATTTCATGCGCATTAAATGCACCTATCCTTTCACCCATCTAATCATTACTTTTAAGGGAAATTGACGTTTATGCCCCTATCATTTGTTATTCGTAACTTCAACTGTTATGTTTTTAGTCTATGTTTCCCTCTTTTTCCTTTTGGTTGTTTAGCATTTGCAGTTTCTGAAGTAATTACTCTGCAAATACTCATTTTCTTTCATCTTCTTCGATAGGAAGGGTCTATTGTGAAGCGCATCTAAAAACTTTTATCCTCTTCAACTCAGGTACCACCATTTATCTTCTGAATCTCTATTTTTCTTTGGTTTAGTTTGAATGTTTAAAGCGATTCATGTTGTTGAATCTTCTCTTCGCAACCAAATCTTTGATTTCTTTGGCTTTTTAAGTTTCTTAATGATTTTGTCTACGCTTTTGAATCTTTGTCGCTTTTCCCCTATATTGTGGTGTATTATGTTAAGTTATTAAATCTTATTGGATTTATGTAGTGTTTCTGGTATTTCTTGGTCATCTCCCTCAGAAATTATAGGGGAATCTTGTTCTGCTGAGTCGGATTCTAAACGTCCTCTAGCTTCTTTAATATCTCAGTATCCTTGGTGTAAGAACCTGCACCGTTAAATTAGGAAATTAATTAATTAATTATGAGCTTAAATGAATAATTTCATAATTGACCTTAAATAATTATGGTAAGGTACGAATAATTAATATAAGGGCTTAATAATGTTGAAAGTCATTTTTCTGATGAAAAGTGCAGATACCGGTTCTGCTCCACGGTTTAAGTGCGTACCGATGAAGTATCTCGAAAAATTACAATAAGTGCATATTCCTATAATAATATATAGGACTAGTATAACAAGTTTGAAGTCAAAATAATGAGAACTGGTGTCAGGACTGATACCGGCTACGTAAAAACGCGTACCGGCAAAGTGCTGCAAAAAATAAAATAAAAATATAAAAAATCCTAGAAAAATGGATAGGTTCAGAATCCAAAGTTTGGGATTAAAATGATAAGCGTATCTATTAATGCTAATACTGTGTGTTTAAACTTAATTGGACTATAAATAAGGTAATACACACAACCCTAGGCTGATCTTCAGCTTCCTACGTGGGTTTTCTGGTGGCAGCCTCCTTCTCCACCATTTCCATAGCTTTCTTCTCCATAGAGACCCCAAAGTGACTATCTTTCTTCACTTTTCCTTCATCAAAATGTCATTGTTGTGTGTGGGAAAGCCTTGAGTGGGTGAGAGAGCTCTTGTTTTCTGAGTGGAGGTTGCTGTGAGTTGTGGTAGGGGCCGAGTTCTTGAGTTTTGGTTAGTGAGCTACCTTGTCTTGGCATTTTTGGCTTCAAGAAGCCATTTTTGAAAGGAAAGGACCAAGCTTTGAATGCCATTTTCGTGCACCTTTAAAGTCTGAACTTGGAGGCTGACTTGTGAGCTCCAAGAGCACATTGATTCTGTTTTAAGCCTTGGGCAAGCTTCATCACCTTTGTTCTTGAATTTTCTTTGGAAAGAATGAACCTTGATGCATGTAACAAGTGAAACTTGATAACTTAAGGGTTGGTAAGGTGAAACACACTTAAAAGTGCATGATTGGACGTCCAGAAACCTTAAAAATGTGACCTTGGTTGGATAACTTCGCGAAAATGCAGAACTGCATTCTGTCGCGAAATATCCGGATATTGATATCTGGATATGGGGTTTTGGATATCCGGATATCGATATCCGGATATGGCCCCGACATATATCCAGATATTCTGGAAATCTCGAGATGGTCACTGTTCTATTCATACAGAATGGTAGTTTGGGTTTGTGGACCCATGATTGGTTGAGTTGGACTTTTGTAATAATTGAACTGAGTCAGAATCACTTAAATTAAGGGCTTGTGGCTTTGGAAGAAGCCTAATGGCATGAAACGTAAAAGGAAACGTTGCCGTTATGTCTTGAACTATTAGATTATAAATATTGATATGATTGTTGGTATAAACAGACTGTGAGAGTGTTGTTTGTGGACCTTGGACTGGGTTGGACTCTTGAGTTGGATAGTTAGCTTGCGAGGTAAGCTTTCGTGTCCTCGATTTTGCCCATTGTTGGTTCCACCATACCTAATGGAGGGATGGTTTATATGCATGATGTGTTTTCATGAAATGATGTTTATTGAAATGCTTTTGAGCTGTTGAGTGCAAGTTCCTTATGACATGTATGTGGTGTTCCACCTAGACGGTAAGCCTGAGTATGTAGCGTCATACAAAATGGTGATCCTGTGGGTGAGGTACAAGTAGCGTCTTGTACTGTAGGTTGTAGATGTATGTAATTCATGCATGTTTATTCTCTGACCAGTAGGATTCTGACACACATGACCTGATTATATGTTGCATTGCACAGATTTTGGAACTTATATTACTATACTGCTTTTGAACTTATATTGCACATGTAAGTGAGATTGGGGTGGAGAGATCCTTGAGGACCCCTTGTCTTACTGAGATTTCTTTTTAGAGATCTCACCCCACGTTCGGGGCACATTTTCAGGTTCAGGTACCTCAGGGGTTGAGACCTCAGGCGGCAGGAGGCCGGAGCTGAGCTGACTAGTACATGCTTGATGATTTAGTTACTTTATCTCATTATGTCTGATTGTTCTACTATGATTATTGTATTGAGACTGGATGAGTATGTTGTTTATTAGGTGAACATGGGGGTTGTCCATGCCACATTGACTTGACTATGTTTATTTAGATTTGAGTTGTATAATGTGTCGGGATATTGTCCGGGCTACGTGTTGTAGTCCCGTGATTAAATACACACTTATTTATATATGAGGTATTTCAGGTAGTTCTTATACACGGGGTGTTACACTTGGGTCACCAAATAAAGTATTAAATACTTTGTCTAAGATGAGTGTGGAGGATGTAGTCGACTTAATGTTGGCAAGCTAGAAGATTATGATATTATTCCTCCCCAGGAGAATGAGCCGGTCTACTTTGGTAGGAACTCTGATAAGCCTTCATTTTTCTTCTTTTATTGAGATTTGATCATGAAACTCAGTCTTCAATTTCCTTTATCTGAATTTCAAATCTACGTTTTAAATCACCTTCATATTGCTCCTACCCAACTTTACCCCGACAATATTTAAAAAAGAAACATATTTACTCACTCATGTATTAAAAAATTTTACTAAACAAAAATGATAATCATGATTATTACAAAATCTGAAAGTTAAAGACAATAAATTGTTCAACATCATCATCAAAATTTTATCAAGAGTTTAAGATTTTGTTGACTTTTTTTGCTTCATCCACATCACCAAAAGGATTAGAATTGCAATTCTCATGACTTGATCGATTAAGGCATCTTCACATGAGCAAATTGATAGCATGTGATGTTGAATCATCCTACATAGAAAATAAATTACATTATATTCACTTTAATATCTAATTAAAAAATCATCAAATTGTAAAAAAGTTTAAATTATTCAAATTATACATTTTTCTTTAAATTATACTTATTATGTAACCAAACTCCACAATAAATTGATGCTTGAATGGTCTCTTTAGCTAAACTATCATGATAAGCATCAATAACTCTTTCTCCAGTAACAAATATTAACTTTGATGCTATTGTAGAGATTGGAACAACTTTGAATATGCACCAACCAAACAACCAACTTATATGAAAATTTCTCAATAAAAAACAATTAATTAAATAAAGAGAAATTAACAAACAAAATAATAAAACTCAATCATAAACACATGCCCAACATTAACAAACAAAACAAGATATGTAAATTCATACCACATCTACAAGTCAAATAATTTATTTATTTTTAATAAATTTTTTGGAAAGAGACAAAACTTGTCAATGGGACAAAAAAGAAAAAAATATGGAGAACGTGGACTTAATATAAGCTCTGAAGATATCCACAAACTAAGTTAACTGGGAAATTCATAAAAAAATGAAAAAATAAATAAAGAGAAACAAATTAAAAAAAATAACACACATAAACACATGCCAACAAACAAGATCAAGATATATAGATGTATACAACACTTGTAAGTCAAATAATGTTATTTTCTTTTAAGAGAAATTTTGGAAAAAAAGCAATTTAGTCAATGAAACAAAAAAAGAAAAAAGTACAAATAATGAGGACATACAATCAACTACAAAAGTCTTGAGAGTTGATGATGAGCGATATATGATTTGCAAGGGATAAGAAGTTGAGAAAGAGATAGAAGAGTAGCAAAATTTGATGAATGAGAAAAGAGTAAAGAGTGGTGAAGGCAAAGAAATTTAGGGTTAAAAAAATATGTATTTGCCAAGTAAGAAGATGGAAGATTGCGAAAAATTAAAAAATCATAAGATATTATTATATTAAAAATAATAAGATATTGTTTTATTGAAAAATAATAATATATTAATTTATTAAAATATAATAAGATTTATTGTATTAAAAATAAAATAAATTAACATTTATTAAAAAATGCGAGCTGGGCATGGAGGCTGTCCAAGCCTCCATGGGGAACACCTTAGTACATGACAATCCTCTCACACCGATACTGCAGCCTTTTTCTATATTCTTTCTTTAAAAAATAAAAATAAAAAACGTGATATTCTTTAATTTATGGAATTGCAATCAAGATTCCACAAACTTGTCTTCGCTTCACAAGTTCTTGGTAATTAGAGATATTTAATATGTGGTATGCTTGTGGCGTAGGGAATTGTGTAGAAAGATGTTGGAGGTAGCTAACTTCTAAAACAAACGGGAAGAGAAGGAACATCCCCTTCTGTACCCAACTACAAAATAAGGAAGAACATTGAATTAGTACCGCAAGTCTTAGGCGATATAGTTGGAGAAGCAAACACAATATTAGCCCCCTCTTCAATGGGGTCGTAATTTTTATTTTACTTGAAAAAGGGTATTCTAATATATTATAGAATTGTAAATAATCTGTACAAAGGGTTCTCTATTTATAGAGAATACTTGACCTAATTTTGACCTAACGGGCTTGGCCCAATACAACAAATAAATGACTAAATAATAACTAAATAATTATTATTTACAACACTCCCCCTCAAGCTGAGGAATAGATATTTATCATTCTCAGCTTGCTAGTAAGTTCTTGAAATCTGTCTGAAGGAAGCTCCTTTGTTAATAGATCAGCTAATTGACGCCCAGTGGGAATGTATGGAGTGGTAATCAACCCGCTATCAAGTTTCTCTTTGATGAAATGGCGGTCAACCTCAATATGTTTAGTCCGATCATGTTGGACTGGATTATGAGCTATACAAATAGCGGACTTATTATCACATAGCAACTTTATAGGTCCCTCACATTTTATTTTGAGATCATCAAGTACAATTTTCAGCCACAGTAACTCACAAATGCCTTGAGTCATAGCTCGAAATTCAGCTTCTGCACTTGATCTGGCAACCACATCTTGTTTCTTACTTCTCCATGTCACCAAGTTACCGCAAAGAAACATGCAATAACCAGTGGTAGAACGACGGTCAGTCACGGATCCAGCATAATCAGCATCTGTGTAGACTTCTAAAGATAGATTGCCATCACGTCGGAATAACAATCCTTTACCAGGAGTACCTTTAAGATACTGAAGAATTCTCTCTACTGCTTGCATGTGTTTTTCTTTTGGATCATGTATAAACTGACTGACAACACTAACAGCATAAGCTAGGTCTGATCTAGTATGGGCCGGATATATCAATTTCCCAACTAGCCGTTGATATTGTCCTTTATCAACTGGAGGACTCTCTTCTTCATAGCCCATCTTGTGATTCTGCTCAATAGGAGTATTAGAGGGTTTACACCCGAGCTTTCCTGCTTCTTTGAGAAGATCAAGAACATATTTCCTCTGGCTGATAAAAATTCCTTTGCTTGAATGAGCTACTTCTATCCCTAGGAAATATCTCAGTTTCCCAAGGTCTTTGATTTCAAACTCAGAGGAAAGCCGTGTTTGCAGAATCTGTCTCTCCATAAAATCATCACCTGTGATAATAATATCATCAACATATACAAGGAGCACAGTAAGCTTCCCATTTTGGGAGTACTTGAAGAAAAGAGTGTGATATCCTTGACTTTGTCTGTATCCTAAGGTCATCATAACCTTAGTAAATCTTCCAAACCAAGCACGAGGTGACTGCTTCAATCCATACAAGGCCTTTTTTAATCTACAAACTTTATTTTCCCCCTTTACAGAATCAAAACCAGGCGGGATTTCCATGTAGACTTCTTCTTCTAACTCACCATTGAGGAAAGCATTTTTCACATCAAATTGATTTATATCCCAATTGTAATGGCCAGCAAGGGATAACAAGATTCCCACTGTATTCATCTTTGCAACTGGAGCAAAGGTTTCTTCATAATCAATGCCATAGGTTTGAGTGTAACCTTTGGCCACTAATCGAGCCTTATATCTCTCAAGATTGCCATCAGAATTATATTTCAGGGCATAAACCCATCTGCACCCTACTGCTTTCTTTTCGTTGGGTCTATCAATAACCTCCCATGTTTTATTTTTCTCCAAAGCATTCATCTCCTCTTGCATGGCTTGAGCCCAATTCCTATCTTTCAAGGCTTCATGTACTGATTTTGGGATTGCAATAGAATCTAGTGCTGAAACAAAGCTTTTGTGCTGCACAGAAAGATTAGCAGAGGAAACAAAGTGGGAGATAGGGTATTGAGTACAAGAGGGACAGGAGGAACAAGTTTTCTTGTGACAAGATCTTTTTCCTTTTCTAAGAGCAATAGGTAAGTCATCAGAAGTAGAAGCAATGGGTAAGTCATTAGAGATATCAGAAGAAATAGACAAATCATGAGAGGAAATAATATTAGAATCAGATTCAGGAGATTCAGGAGACTCAAAAGAAATAGGAGATTCAGGACTTACCAGTGGTTCAGACGATTGAGGTTGCTGGTGAGACAATATGGGTTGTATCTCAGGTGTATTTGAAGGTTCTGACACACCAGGAGCAGACACACTAGGAAGAAAGAAGATTGATCCAGACTCAAAGAAGGAAGGGGACGAGTCTTCTGAAGAACTGTTCTCCCCCTGACGATGAGGACCCAGGAAATAAGATTCACATTCTTGAAAGGTGACATCCATAGAAACAAAAAATTTCCGACTTGGTGGATGATAACACTTGTACCCTTTTTTATAAGGGTTATAACCAAGGAAGACACACTTAAGAGCCCTAGGATCCAACTTACTCCGATGTTGTTTATGAACATGGACAAAGGCAACATATCCAAACACTCTTGGTGGAAGGCTCTGCAATATGGGAACAGAAGGAAAGAAGGAAGTCATGGAATGAATAGGACTGATATTGTTAAGGACCCGTGAAGGTAAACGGTTGATCAAAAAAGTTGCAGCTAATACTGCTTCTCCCTAATAAGAACTAGGAACAGATGTCTGGAAAAGTAGTGCTCTAGCAACTTCAAGAAGGTGACGATTTTTCCTTTCAGCAACCCCGTTTTGTTGAAGGGTATCAACACATGTGAGCTCATGAATCATACCTCTGTCTGAAATGAATTGTGACAGGCGTTGATTGACGTACGCAGTACCATTATCAGATCTGAGTCTTTTAATACCCTTACCAAACTGAGTCTCAACCATGTGATGAAACCGAATAAATATCTCTGGTACTTCAGACTTTTCTTTCATCAAGTATATCCATATTATTCGAGTACAATCGTCAATAAAAGAAACAAACCACCTTGCATCTGAAACACTGTGCACTTTAGAAGGGCCCCAAACATCAGAATGGATAAGAGAAAAAGGTTCCCTGCTTTTAATAGTGCTAGAAGGAAATGACACTCGATGGTGTTTTGCAAATTCACAAACATCACAATGAAAGGTCTCAACCGACTTATTGAGAAATAGAGAGGGGAACATAGACTTCAAAAGACTAAATGGTGGATGCCCCAGACGCTTGTGATGGAGCCAAGTCATAGACTCTGCAGTAGAAGGATGACGTGTCATGAATAACTGATTTTTGCTAGCATGGTCTGGAAGGAGATGATACAACCCATCCTGTTCATTAGCAACTCCAATTGTCTTCTTCGTGGTAAGATCCTGAATAAGACAATGAGAAGGAAAAAATGTGATAGAACAATTCAAATTAGTTGTAAGTTTTTGAGTGGAGATAAGATTAGTAGAAAGCTGAGGAACATAAAGAACATTTTTAATAAACAAGGAAGGTTGAATTTGAATGTTACCAGAACCAATAACTGATTTATGGGATCCATCAGCTACGGATATAGTATGACTACCAACAGTAGGATGATAAGAACAAAACAACTCAGTACGACAAGCCATATGATCAGTTGCACCAAAATCCAAAATCCATGAGGTTTTAAAATCAGTGCAAGAAGCAAGAAGAGATATAGAACGTGTGCTCTTACCAGATAAGATCGAAGAACTATCATGCTCGGCCATTCTTTAACAAAAAAAGTTAACAACCAGCGATAAAATCAACCAAACAGAATATCAAATGACCTCTGATCAGAAAAATAATTACAGATCCAGACAGAAGACAAGAAGACGAGAAGAATGGTGGTGGTCCGGTCCAAAAACACGGCCGCACGCGCCTCCACGAGCCGGAGAAAGGAGCTGCGCGTGGGATTCACTCGCCGGGAAAGGGGCGGCGCGTGAGAGCGCGTGGAGGGGCTTCGCAGGCTGAGATTTTTCTGGTGTGGTCGTCCGGTGAGCGCGCACCTATCTGTGGGTGGTCGCGGTTGAAAATTCGCCGGAAAGTGGTTCAAACGGTGAAGACAGATCTGATTGGAGGCGGTCGGAGGTGTTTCGGTCGTTTGTGGCGGAGGAACAGTGCGTAGAATGATAGATCGGAGGAAAAATAAGGTCAACAACGGTCCCCTTGGTCCAAAAGGTCCCCGGAAATTTTTTTCGGTGGCGGCTGATGGCGGCAAGAGGCAAAGAAATTAGGGTTTTGTTAAAAAAGAAGATAATATGTGCGGAAGCAAAGCCCTCAGATCGAGAGCTCTAATACCAACTTGAAAAAGGGTATTCTAATATATTATAGAATTGTAAATAATCTGTACAAGGGGTTCTCTATTTATAGAGAATACTTGACCTAATTTTGACCTAATGGGCTTGGCCCAATACAACAAATAAATGACTAAATAATAACTAAATAATTATTATTTACAACAATTTTTATTGTAAACATATGCTAGAGCTTCACTACTTTAGAATCTACAAATGCCAAGAGTAGATTATACATCGTCCTGGGTTGCTTTTTGTGTCATTGATTAGGATCTCTTGCACCGTGACAAAAATAGTTGCAATCGCTCCTTATTAACATTGATATTCAACGGCTAAGTTACTTGCATTACCGTAGTAGTTTCTTAGATGTCTATGATTTTATCTATGATATTTGAAGCCGCTCTAGTACATAATTTGACTTAAGCACATACAGTTAGTAAATATTCAAAAGGCACTAAATTATGAGATGAATTTGGAAGGTGCCATTATAAGATCAATTCCCATTTGTGCATGCCACCAGGAAAAAGTAGGGCTTTTAGCATGTTCCTTTTGCAAGTGTACAAGGAACACAAATAGGAGGAAAAAGAATTTAATCCGTGAGGCTTGCACTAAAGTGAAATTTCACTTTGCAAATAAGCATTGTTAAATAATTCCATTCCTTTCGTAATTAATAATTACATGGCTGATTGACCTTTTTGTCCCTAATAAAATTAAAATTACAACTTCACCCGTCCTTAAACTATACACTAATTTGTCGTCCCTGTTTGATTATCAAATAATCAATTACAAGAGTCACCTAATCCATTAAGTGCCAAGTTAATACGATAATCGATTACTATATTGGTTTAATGGATTAACTTTGCCTTTCAGCCACCTAATCGATTATCGTATTAAAAGTTCTCCTTTCCGGTTGTATCCCGAAATTTCGAAATTTCTCATACCATGGTCACATATGTTGTTTCGGGACATTCATACGATTATGCTCTCTTTTGCTTACTATGGTTGCTTGGTTACGGGGCATTGATTTTCTTTCTTCTTCCTCTATGTGCTTGTTGCAAATCTATTCATCTCAAGTAATTGTTCTACTATGGTGAGTTTGAGCTGCTGATTAGATACCGATGATTTGCTCAATATGTGATTTATAATCCTTTTATTGTAGCGCCTGACTCACTCTTTAATCTATATTTCTCTTCAGGTGAAGAATCTGGTAGAATCACCAGAAATTGCAGATTCTTTAATACCAAATCTTTTATTTTCAATACCTTCAGTTTACTCAACCCCTGCTACAGATCCCATGCCTAATAAAAATTATCACAATCTTCCTAATTCGATGTATACTTTTATATTATGCATTATTTTTAGGATAAATATATATATGATTTTAAGTATGCTTAAAGTTTAAAGTTTAAATTCACCTATTGATTTATCTACTGTGTTGATATATGATTTTATTTTTTAAAGTATGATAAGATCATGTCTATATAATCAACAGCTACTCATGCATTGCTTCATAAATTCATTTTGAAATTTGCCGTTAGATAATAATTAGTTAAGACAGCGCTTTCTTTCTTTCTTTTGCCGTTACAAATAATTTTTTTTTGGAAAAAAAGTTAAGAGTTGGAAATTGTTTTGTCTGAAAGACGGAGTTGTCCAGCAGATGACTGGTATATTTTATATAGGATCTATGTGCCATCTCTGGTATCTATGAATGAGATACCTTTGATGGTAGGTTGATCACTGTGCACAATAATAATCGACATAGTTAAGACGTGGGGGGTGTGCACAGTGACAAGCTAAGAGAGAGGGTTTAGAGAGAGGGTGTACCTTATTGGTTTAACCCCTTATTTATAGATGAGTTACCTGAAGGGGTGTACTTCTGGGCCACTTAGGAATATTGGGGGCCCAAGTCCAACTGATTAGCTGTCTGGATAGGATTGTCATTAATAGGAGATTCCCTTCCTTTTGTGTTGTCCTTTATTGGTACTTCTAGAATATGGGCCTTTGTCAGGTCCATAATACTGTTGCCCCCTAACCCGGTAGTTTGGTTGTCCAGGCTGCCAGGATGTAATAGGAGTAATCTCTTCATTTTATTTCGCAAGTCTGATTTCTTATCAAAACTTGGATGTGTTGCTTTCTTAGCAATTTGCTTTCTTAGAAATAATTTTGCTTTCTTAGCGATAATTTTGCTTTCTTCGCAAGAACTTGAGAATTTAAGGGTGTCCCCTTATTTTCCAAGATTATCTACCTTGGCTAGAACTCGCGACCTTGCTATTGTGGAAGGCGGGTTCCAATACCTTGGTTAAGTACCTCGGCTAGAACTCACGTTTTTGCTATTTTTGCAAGACGGGTTCCACTACCTTAGGTTTATGCCTGGCTAGAACTCACGATCTTGTCCTTGGGCAAGACGAGTTCCACTACCTTGGCTTTTCTTGCCTCGGCTAGAACTCACGATCTTGCCCTTAGGTAAGACGGGTTCCACTACCTCAGCTTTCATGCCTGGCTAGAACTCACATTCTTGCCCTTGGGCAAGACGGGTTCCACTACCTCGGCTTTCAATATTTAACTCAATTTCTTGCCAGAGTTTCATTTACCCTAAATTTTTATCTTGGGTGTTTATCGCGGATTGAGGTGTGATCCTTTTTCTAGGTCCACATCTCTCCAAACCCGTCTTCATTTTATCGCGGATTGGGGTGTGATCTTTTTTCTAGGTTCACATATCTCCAAACCTGTCTTCACCCCAGATTTTATCCTGGGTCTTTATCTCGGATTGGGGTGTGATCCTTTTTCTAAGATCCCATCTCACCAAATCCGTCTTCATTCTTTATCCCAGATTTCTATCTTGGGTCTTTCGACATTAGTACGGAGCATTTCGACTTGATCAGAAAGACAGAGGTGTCCAACAGGTGGCTGATATATTTTATATAGGATCTATGTGCCCTCTCTGGTATCTATGAATGAGACACCTTTGATGGTAGGCTGATCACTGTGCACAATAATAACCGACATAGTCAAGACGTGGGGTGTGTGCACAGGGACAAGCTAAGAGAGAGGGTTTAGAGAGAGTGTGTGTACCTTATTGGTTTAACCCCTTATTTATATATGGGTTACCTGAAGGAGTGTACTTCTGGGCCTCTTAGGAATATTGGGGGCCCAAGTTCAACTGCTTAGCTGTCTGGATAAGATTGTCATTAATAGGAGATTCCCTTCTTATTATGCTGTCCTTTATTGGTCCTTTTAGAATATGGGCCATTGTCAGGTCCATAACAGAAATTAACACAGATTTTATTCCTCACTACTTATGAATACACCAATGCTTTTCCAAATCAATATTACTTACAAGATTTATGTCTAGAATAGGAGTGCCTTGATATATCCATCGTAGTAATAGTAAAGATGATTTGGAAAATAGATATAACCAAGAGCAATTGCTAGTAATTCTGATAAATTTGTCTTTCAGATATTCAAGTTCAAGTTGTAAGAACCTGCACCGTTAAATTAGGAAATTAAATTAATTAAATGCGAAATTAGAAAATAATTACATAATTCTCTAATAATTATGAGAAAGCTTAAATAATTATTGTAAGTGTGAAATAATATTGAAAGTCGCTTTTCTGACGAAAAGTGCAGATACCGGTTTGCTCCACGGTATAAATGCGTACCGATGAAGTATCCCAGAAAATTATAAGAAGTGCATAAATATTCCTAGAATAATATATAGGACAAGTATGTCAAGTTTCAAGTCAAAATAATGAGAACTGGTGTCATGACTGATACCGGCTATGTAAAAACGTGTACCGACAAAGTGCTGCGAAAAATAAAATAAAAATATGAAAAATCTTAGAAAAATGACTAGGTTCAGAATCCTAAGTTTGGGATTAAAATGATAAGCGTAGCTATTAGCGCTAATGCAGTGCGATTAAAACTTAAGTAGCTATATATAGCTAATGGCACATGATCCTAGGTCATTTAGTGCCTCCTACGTGAGTCATTTGCTGAAGCTCCAACCAGCCACCTTGCCACCCTCTTCTACCTCCATAGAAACCTTCAAGAGAGTATTTTTCTTCTAGTTCTTTCACCAAAATGCCTTGAATAGGTGAGAGCAAGCCTTGAGTGCATGTGAGGCTACTCCATTTCTGAGTTTTAGCTACTGAGTGTGAGGTGTGGGAGCTGACCTCTTGGTTGAGAGTTGTGAAGCCATTGTTCCTTGCTTGTGTGGCTTCAAGGAGCCATCTTTGTTGGGAAAAGACCTTGCTTTAAAGTCATTTTCGTTCCTTATGGAGTCTGAACTGTGGGGGCTGATTGGTGAGCTCCAAGAGCCATCACAACTCTGTTTTGAGAGCCTTGGGTATGTCCCTTACCTTGATCATGAGTTTTCCTTGCTTAAAGATTGAATTTTGGCATGATTAATAAGATGATTAAGTAACTAGTACGAGTACTGGGTTAAATATGATTAAAAATGGATTCTTGGACGTATTAATAGGTTAAAAATGCAACCTTGAAGTGATATCTTCGCGAAATGCAAAAACTGCATTCTGTCGCGAAATATCTGGATATGATATCTGGATATTGATGATCTATTGATGAACAAGGCGACAATCAAGAACAAGTATCCTCTCCCTCACATTGATGATCTATTGGATCAGCTTAGGGGTGCTTGCGTGTATTCAAAGATTGATCTCCGGTCCGGATACCATCAGATTCGGGTGAAGCCGAAGGATGTCCCAAAGATCGCATTTCGTTCGAGATACGGTCACTATGAGTATTTGGTGAACCCATTTGGACTCAACAATGCACCCGTAGTGTTCATGGATTACATGAATCGTATTTTCCAGCTGTACCTGGATAATTTTGTGATCGTCTTCATTCACGATATTTTGATTTACTCCAAGACGGAGGAGGAGCATGCGGAGCACTTGAGGATTGTGTTGCAAGTGCTGAAGGAGAAAAAGATATATGATAAACCTTCGAAGTGTGAATTTTGGCTCAAGTCCGTGAAGTTCCTTAGGCATATGATTTCTGCAGAGGGAGTTGTAGTGGATCCCAACAAGATTGAGGTCGTGATGGAATAGGAGAGGCGCAAAACAGTTATTGAGGTAAGGAGTTTTTTGGGTTTGGCTGGGTACTACAGGAGGTTCATTGAGGGATTCTCCAAGATGGTGCTGCCATTGACTCGCCTTACACGGAAGGAGACTCCATTTGTGTGGACTCACGAGTGTGAGGAATGCTTTCAGGAGTTGAAGGAGAGATTGACTACTGCACCTGTGTTGATCCTTCCTGATCCTGTGGAGCAGTTTGAGTTATATTGTGATGCCTCTGGTAAGGGGCTAGGCTGTGTTTTGATGCAGACTGGCAGAGTTATTGCTTATGCTTCGAGGCAGTTGAAGCCTCATGAGGAGAACTACCTGACTCATGACTTGGAGTTGGCTGCTATTGTATTTGCTTTCAAGATTTGGAGGCATTACTTGTATGGCATGAAATTTGTCGTGTTCAGTGACCATAAGAGCTTGAAGTATCTGTTTGATCAGAAGGAGTGAACATGAGACAGAGGAGATGGATGGAGTTCTTGAAGGACTATGACTTTGAATTGAAGTACCATCCTGGCAAGGCCAATATGGTAGCTGATGCTTTGAGTCAAAAATCTGTGACCCTATCCAGGTTGACGATGGGTGACTATGATGTGACCGAGAAGTTTCGAGACCTGACAGTGACTTCCTTGTTTGGGGGTGAACTTCTCGAGTTGGAAACAACGACTATGATAAATGAACTGATGGAAAAGATTAAAGAGGCGCAGGTGCAAAGAGAGTGCCTGGATTATGTGAAGAACCAAGATGGTGTGTGTAAGAACCCGCACCGTTAATTAAGGTATTTAATTAATTAATTATGCAAAATTAGGAAATGATTCCATAATTGACCCTAATAATTATTATGAGGCTTTAATAATTATAGTAAGTGAGTAATAATGATGAAAGTCGCTTTTCGGAAGAAAAGTGCAGATACCGATTCTGCTAGTCGGTATAAATGTGTGCCGAAAAAGTATTCAGGAAAGTTATAATAAGTGCATGTTAATTACTAGAATAATATGTAGGACTTGTAAAATGAGTTTCAAGTCCAGATAATGAGAACTGGTGCTAGAAACCGGTACTGACTTGGAAAAGCGCGTACCGGAAAGGTGCTCAGAAAATTACGAAAAAAATATGATAATTCTTAGAAAAATGTCTAGTTTCAGAATCCAAAATTTGGGATTAAAATGCTAAGCGTAGCAATTAAAGTTAATACTGTGTGTTTAAGTGCGTTTGGGTTATAAATAGGCACACTTAGGCACAAAACCCTAAATAACTACTGCATGTACGTGAGTGTGTGAGGGTGGCTGATCAGCTTGGCTGCTCCTTGGGGTTTATTCTCCATTTTGGGTCCAAGACACTTCCTTTCTTGATTTTCTTCACCTTCAAACACTTGTGAGTGTGTAGAGAGCTGGTGCTCTGAGTTGGGAGGCTGTTGGGAATCAGTTTTAAGGGCTGAGTTGGAGAGTTGATTTGTGGGAACCTTGGAGTTGGCTTGTTAAGCTTCAAGGTGTGTTCTTTGTGGAGAAAAGACCAACCTTCAACTTACATTTTCGTGTGCAGAGAGAGACAAAACCTTGGAGCTGTTGTGTGAGCTCCAAGAGCACCCTTTTTCTGAGTTTGAGCTTTGGTAAGCCTTGTCACCTTTGATCATGAGTTTAATGCTTAAAAATGAAAGCTTGATGCATGTTAAGGCTTAAAGATGATAACTTGTTGTTGGGTAATGTTGAACACACCTAGAAATGCATGTTTAGGTGCTTTAAATCGGTAAAAACCCAACCTTGGAAGGATATATTCACGAAATGCATTTTCTGCATTCTGTCGTGAAATATCTGGATATGTGCTCGATGAATATCCGGATATGTGATATCCGGATATGGGTTTTGAGTATCCGGATAATAGATATCCGGATATGGGATTCTAGATATCCGGATATTGCATATCCGGATATGTCCAGTGAGATATCCGGATATGGTCCCGAGGAATATCCGGATATTCTGGGATTTCGTAGAACAGTAGCTGTGCTGTGTGTACAGTAGGCTATTGGGGGTTTGTGGACCCTAGATTGATGAAGTTGAACTTCTGTAATATATGAACTAAGTCAGAATCGTTGTGATTAAGGACTTATGGCTTGGTATGGAGCCTTAAGACGTAAAACGTAAGGAAAGGCGTTGTCTTTAAGTTATATGCTTGTGTTGCATTATTATTGATATAGTATTGGTCCATAACAGATTGTGAATCTGCTGTGTTTGGACTTTGAGCTGTGGACTCTTGGCTTTTGGGGTTAGCTTGCAAGGTAAGCTTTCGTGTCCTCGGTTTAGCCATGTTGTGGTTCCACCATATCCCATGGGGGTATAGTTTATGCATGCTGTGTACATGCTTTTGGATATTTGATATGTTGATTGAACTTTACATGTAATGGCTTTTAATATGCATGTGTTGTTTCATCTTGACGGGAAGCCTGAGTATGTAGCGCCATACAAGACGGTGTACCAGGGTGAATGCAAGTGGTACTTGCACGGTGTGTAGGTGATAGACGTATACCTGCACTGTCTCTGGCCAGTAGATTAGTATTGACACACATGACATGATTATCTGCTGCATTGCATTGTTTTAGAAATGATAAATGATAAACTGTTTTTGAACTTATATTGCACATGTAAGTGAGCTTGGGGTGGAAGATCCTTGAGGACTCACTGACTTACTGATATTTCTAGATTAGAGATCTTACCCCACGTTTGGGGAATGCTTATTTCAGGATCAGGTAGTATGGGTACTGATGCCTCAGGCGGCAGGAGGCCGGAGCTTAGCTGATTATGTTTTACTGCTTATGTTAGCATGACTGGATTTGGATGTTGTTTATGTTTTCCGCTATTTATGATTTGTTGTTGTTGAGACTGATGTTGGGCATGTTGCCTTATTTGAGTGAGCATGGGGAATGTCCATGACACTTTCTGTTAGTACTTGTAGTTTGGAGTTGTATAAACTGTTAGATAGTCCGGTCTACGTTGTTGTAGTTCCGTGACTAGAGCCACACTTATATTATCTATGTTATGAGGTATTTCAGTTAGCTGTTTTATTGCAATTACATACAGGCGATGTTTTATTAATTGATTATTAAGCAAGTTGGTAATGTTAATGGCATCATAATTGAAAAGAAAAAGTAATTCCGCATTTTAATTAAGCGCAGCTTAATACGGTATTATGATAACATTACCGGATATATACGGGGTGTTACATTTATGGTATCAGAGCAATGGTTCGAGGGAAAAACCTGTATGTATTGCAATTGCTAGGTTGTTTGGTTGTGTCTGTCTTTGTGTTTACTCCGTCGAATTTTATTATGATGATGTATATGTGATCACATTGCGTGGGCCTGATCAACTCATAATTTGTGTAACTTGTGCAGAGTCATGGTAAGGTCCGGGAGAACACGAGAGACTTCTGAGGATCAATCCGATCCTATCCTGACTGCATTGGCTGAGATGCAGGCGGCTAGGTTAGCCGATCAGGAGGCCGCTAGAGTGGCCAACGCGAAAATGATGGAAGCTGTTCGCGAGGCGAATCGGATAGCCGCAGCTGAGGTTCGTGAAGCGAACCGGAGGACCACTGAGGAAGTCCTCGAGGGGAACAGGATGGCGAACATGACGATGATGAGAGTCATGTTGGAGGAGATGAGAGCTGGTCCTGCTATTGGCCAGGCTCCACCACCACCGCCACCGCCTCCACCTAGTGTTCAGGAGGAGAGCCATAGTCACATCGGCAATGCTACTCATGCCGCTGAGACGGGGGAGCCCCTTGTGGGGATTGCTTAGGATCGTGATGTGATCGATCGCTGGCTGAATGCTTTCAGGAAGCATAAGCCACATGTGTTTGAGGGGTCTTTGGATCCTATTGCTGCTGCGAGATGGCTAGAGTCGCTGGACAAGATTTTTCGGGTCATGCAGTGTACAGACCCACAGAAGCTGATGTTCTCGACCTACATGCTGGAGGGCGATGCCCATGAGTGGTGGACGCACACCTCTCGTGCTTTTGAGAGGTAGGGTCGTGTCATGACGTGGCCATTCTTTGAGGAGTGCTTTCTGGGCCGATACTTTCCCTATGATGCGTAGGAGAGGAAGCAGGGAGAGTTTGATCGTTTGGTGCAGGGCTCGATGTCTGTTGATGAGTACCTGGCTAAGTTTAATGAGCTAGTGAAGTTTGCACGCTTCCGGATGGTTCCTCCTACTCCGTTATTTCTAGCAGCTAAGTTCCGCAGGGGACTTAGTGAGGTGATTGCTGAGCATCTTGCTGGTGCTGCTTCGAGGGACTTTGGTACACTGGTTCAGCAGTGTAAGGACATCGAGGATGTTTGCGTGGCAAGCAAGGCCAAGAGGGCCAAGGTTGAGGAGAGCAAGGGAACAGGTGGTTCCACTCCTGCTCCTACTTCTTGGAAGGACAGGAGGTTTGCTGATAAGAGCAAGGGAAAACAGTTAGCGACTAGGCAGGCGCCTGGTCAGTTCAAGAGAGTTGTTTCACATCAGGGGAGTTCTGCTAGGCCTCCTACCACTCCGAGATGGTCGGGATGTGGGAAGGAGCATGTGGGACGCTGTGCTACGGGGCAGTTGTTGTGCTTCAAGTGTGGCAAGGAGGGCCACTTCTCTAGAGTTGTTGTGCTATGTGAGAGCTACAGCTGTTCAGGCAGTTCCTTTGCACATAGTTCCGATGGCATCTTCTTCAGCACCTGCAGTGCCACCTTCTGTTGGGACAGTGTATACACTAGATAGGAAGCAGTCGGACCGCGCTCCGAACCTTGTCAGAGGTACTGTGTCTATTGGTGATTCTTTTGTCGATGCTATCTTTGATTCCGGGGCTACTCATTCGTTTGTTGCTACCCCGATTGCTTTGGGGTTTGAGTTGCCCAGTGCTGTGCTTTCTCCACCGTTGCGGGTGACTACCGCCACCGGAGAGATTTGTGATTCTACCACTGTACATCGCGATGTAATGTTTCAGTGGGATGGCCGTGAGTTCTCGGTAGATCTGATTGAGTTGCCAATGGCCAACCTTGAGATTATTCTGGGCATGGATTGGTTGTCTAGAAACTGTGCATTGATTGATTGCTGTGCAAAGCGCGTGGTGATGTCTCCGTGTGATTCCACAGCTAGTTCCTCACCATACATTTCACTGCTGCAGGCCAGGAGAGCGCTGCGAGCAGAGGCATTGGGTTATGTCATGTTGGGTGGTTTGGTGAGTGGGACACAGGAGGATATCACTGGCATTCCTGTGGTGGGGGAGTTCCTTGAGGTGTTTCCTGAGGAGATTCCTGAGTTTCCGCCACAGCGGGAGATAGAGTTCTCCATTGACTTGTTGCCCGGTGTGGGGCCGATTTCTTTAGCTCCTTATCGAATGTCGCCACCGGAGTTGGCTGAGCTTAAGAAGCATATTGAGGATCTTTCGGCGAAAGATTTCATTAGGCCGAGTGTGTCTCCTTGGGGAGCACCGGTTATCTTTGTGAAGAAGAAGGACGGGACAATGCGATTGTGCACCGACTACAGGCAGTTGAATAAGGTGACAATCAAGAACAAGTATCCCCTTCCTCGGATTGATGATCTGTTGGATCAGCTCAGGGGTGCTTGTGTGTATTCTAAGATTGATCTCTGGTCCAGATACCATCAGATTAGGGTGAAGCCGGAGGATGTCCCGAAGACCGCGTTTCGTTCGAGATACGGTCATTTTGAGTATTTGGTGATTCCGTTTGGACTCACAAATGCGCCGGCAGTGTTCATGGATTACATGAACAGGATTTTCCAGCCGTATCTGGATCAGTTTGTGATTTTCTTCATTGATGATATTTTGATCTACTCCAAGACTGAGGAGGAGCATGCGGAGCATCTGAGGATAGTTCTGCAAGTGCTGAAGGAGAAAAAGCTTTATGCTAAACCTTCTAAGTGTGAGTTTTGGCTCAAATCAGTCAAGTTTCTGCGGCATGTGATTTCAGCAGATGGAGTTGCAGTGGATCCCAACAAGATTGAGGCCGTGTTGTATTGGGAGAGACCCAAGACAGCTACGGAGGTGAGGAGCTTCTTAGGTTTGGCAGGTTACTATCGGAGGTTCATCAAGGGTTTTTCCACGATGGTTCTCCCTTTGACTCGCCTTACCCGAAAGGAGACTCCATTTGTGTGGACTCACGAGTGTGAGGCGTGCTTTCAGGAGTTGAAGAAGAGATTGACTTCTTCACCTGTGTTGATCCTTCCTGATCCTGAGGAGCAGTTTGAGCTTTACTGTGATGCTTCTGGAAAGGGGCTGGGTTGTGTGCTGATGCAGTCTTGTAGAGCTGTTGCTTTTGCTTCGAGGCAGTTGAAGCCTCATGAGGAGAACTACCCGACTCATGATTTGGAGTTGGCTGCGATTGTGTTTGCTTTCAAGATTTGGAGGCATTATCTTTTTGGTTTGCGGTTTGTGGTGTTCAGTGACCACAAGAGTTTGAAGTACCTGTTCGACCAGAAGGAGTTGAACATGAGGCAGAGGAGATGGATGGAGTTCATAAAGTACTATGACTTTGAGCTAAGGTATCGCCCTGGCAAGGCCAATGTGGTAGCTGATGCTTTGAGTCGGAAATCCAGTAGTTCATCCAGTTTGCCACTTGGTAACTTCAATGTGGTTGAGAAGTTCCGCCACTTGGCGGTGACCGCTCCGTGTGCGAGCGTACTTCTCGGATTGGAAGCATCTGATGTTGTGAACGAGCTGCTAGAAAAGATCAAAGAGGCACAAGTTCAGAGAGAGTGTCTGGATTATGTGAAGAACCAAGACGGTGTGTCTTGGAATGATGATAGATTGCTTTTGTTCCAGCGGAGGATTGTGGTTCCTCGAGGTCCGTTGACAAAACAGGTTATGGCAGAAGGCCATAATGGTCAGTTTTCTATCCACCCTGGTGCTACTAAGATGTATCAAGACTTGAGGAAGAATTTCTGGTGACCGGGAATGAAGAAGGACATAGCTGTGTTTGTGTCCAAGTGTTTGATCTGCCAGAAGGTGAAGATTGAACACCAGAAGCCGTCTGGTAAACTTCAACCTCTTGAGATTCCAGAGTGGAAATGAGAGAGTATTTCCATGGACTTCGTTGTGGGTCTACCGAAGACTCAGGTTGGCTGTGACTCGATATGGGTCATTGTGGACAGACTGACGAAGTCTGCCCATTTTCTTCCAGTGAAGGTGAGCTTCACTACAGAGCAGTTGGCCAGATTGTATGTCGCGAGATTGTGAGGCTTCACGGGGTGCCCGTGAGTATCATCAGTGATAGGGACCCGAAGTTCACATCTCGGTTCTGGGAGGCGCTGCAGGAAGCTTTTGGTACGCAGTTGAGATTGAGTACCGCCTATCACTCTCAGACTGATGGACAGACTGAGCGGACTATCCAGACCTTGGAGGACATGTTGCGGGCTTGCACGTTGGAGCAAGGCTCGGCATCGGATATGTACCTTCCATTGGTAGAGTTTTCTTATAACAACAGTTTCCATGCTAGCCTGGGCATGGCACCCTACGAGGCGCTCTACGGTAGGAGGTGTCGTACACCTACCTGCTGGTCGGAGGTTGGGGATCGTGAGTTGTTTGGCTTGGACTTTGTCCAAGATACCACCCTGCAGATCCAGATGATCAGGGAAAAGCTGAAGCAGGCGCAGAATCGTCAGAAGAGCTACTACGATGTCAAGCATCGACCACTGGAGTTCAGTGAGGGTGAGCACGTGTTTGTGCGACTTTCACCTATCACCGGTGTTGGACGGACACTCGGAGTGAGGAAGCTGAGCCCGCGTTTTATTGGGCCATACCAGATTCTTGGTAGAGTACGACCTGTTGCCTACCGGCTTGCCTTGCCCCCGAACCTGGCCAACATCCACGACGTGTTTCACGTGTCTCAGCTTCGGAGGTACATAGCAGATCCTTCGCACGTGGTGCAACCGGATGATGTGGAAGTTCGGGAGAACTTAAAGACTCCCGTAGGTCCACTAAAGATTCTCGATCGTGGCGAGAAGCAGCTGAGGAGCAAGATCATTCCGATGGTCAAGGTGTAGTGGACCGGAAGGACTCCTGAGAAGTGTACTTGGTAGCGTGAGGACGAGCTTCTCCGGCAGTACCCCGAGTTTCGACCAGGTATGTTTCTGATTTTGAGGTCAAAATCCTAAAAAGGTGGGGTGAATGTAAGAACCCGCACCGTTAATTAAGGTATTTAATTAATTAATTATGCAAAATTAGGAAATGATTCCATAATTGACCCTAATAATTATTATGAGGCTTTAATAATTATAGTAAGTGAGTAATAATGCTGAAAGTCGCTTTTCGGAAGAAAAGTGCAGATACCGGTTCTGCTAGTCGGTATAAATGCGTGCCGAAAAAGTATCCTGAAAAATTATAATAAGTGCATATTAATTACTAGAATAATATGTAGGACTTGTAAAACGAGTTTCAAGTCTAGATAATGAGAACTGGTGCTAAAAACCGGTACTAGCTTGGAAAAGCGCGTACCGGAAAGGTGCTCAGAAAATTACGAAAAAAATATGATAATTCTTAAAAAAATTTCTAGTTTCAGAATCCAAAATTTGGGATTAAAATGCTAAGCGTAGCAATTAAAGTTAATACTGTGTGTTTAAGTGTGTTTGGGCTATAAATAGGCACACTTAGGCACAAAACCCTAAATAACTACTGCATGTACGTGAGTGTGTGAGGGTGGCTGATCAGCTTGGCTGCTCCTTGGGGTTTCTTCTCCATTTTGGGTCCAAGACACTTCCTTTTTTGATTTTCTTCACCTCCAAACACTTGAGCCTTGTGTGAGTGGCCTTGTGAGTGTGTAGAGAGCAGGTGTTCTGAGTTGGGAGGCTGTTGGGAATCAGCTTTGAGGGCTGAGTTGGAGAGTTGAGTTGTGGGAACCTTGGAGTTAGCTTGTTAAGCTTCAAGGTGTGTTCTTTGTGGAGAAAGGACCAACCTTCAACTTACATTTTCGTGTGCAGAGAGAGACAGAACCTTGGAACTGTTGTGTGAGCTCCAAGAGCACCCTTTTTCTGAGTTTGAGCTTTGGTAAGCGTTGTCACCTTTGATCATGAGTTTAATGCTTAAAAATGAAAGCTTGATGCATGTTAAGGCTTAAAGATGATAACTTGTTGTTGGGTAATGTTGAACACACCTAGAAATGCATGTTTAGGTGCTTTAAATCGGTAAAAACCCACCCTTGGAAGGATATCTTCACGAAATGCATTTTCTGCATTCTGTCGTGAAATATCCGGATATGTGCCTGATGAATATCCGGATATGTGATATCCGGATATGGGTTTTGAGTATCCGGATAATAGATATCCGGATATGGGATTCTGGATATCCGGATATTGCATATCCGGATATGTCCAGTTAGATATCCGGATATTGCATGTCCGGATATGGTCCCGAGGAATATCCGGATATTCTGGGATTTCGTAGAACAGTAGCTGTGCTGTGTGTACAGTAGGCTATTGGGGGTTTGTGGACCCTAGATTGATGAAGTTGAACTTCTGTAATTTATGAACTAAGTCAGAATCGTTGTGATTAAGGACTTATGGCTTGGTATGGAGCCTTAAGATGTAAAACGTAAGGAGAGGCGTTGTCTTTAAGTTATATGCTTGTGTTGCATTATTATTGATATAGTATTGGTCCATAACAGATTGTGAATCTGCTGTGTTTGGACTCTGAGCTGTGGACTCTTGGCTTTTGGGGTTAGCTTGCAAGGTAAGCTTTCGTGTCCTCGGTTTAGCCATGTTGTGGTTCCACCATGTCCCATGGGGGTATGGTTTATGCATGTTGTGTACATGCTTTTGGATATTTGATATGTTGATTGAACTTTACATGTAATGGCTTTTAATATGCATGTGTTGTTTCATCTTGACGGGAAGCCTGAGTATGTAGCGCCATACAAGATGGTGTACCGGGTGAATGCAAGTGGTACTTGCACGGTGTGTAGGTGATAGACGTATACCTGCGCTGTCTCTGGCCAGTAGATTAGTATTGACACACATGACATGATTATCTGCTGCATTGCATTGTTTTAGAAATGATAAATGATAAACTGTTTTTGAACTTATATTGCACATGTAAGTGAGCTTGGGGTGGAAGATCCTTGAGGACTCACTGACTTACTGAGATTTCTAGATTAGAGATCTTACCCCACGTTTGGGGAATGCTTATTTCAGGATCAGGTAGTATGGGTACTGATGCCTCAGGCGGCAGGAGGCCGGAGCTTAGCTGATTATGTTTTACTGCTTATGTTAGCATGACTGGATTTGGATGCTGTTTATGTTTTCCGCTATTTATGATATGTTGTTGTTGAGACTGATGTTGGGCATGTTGCCTTATTTGAGTGAGCATGGAGATTGTCCATGACACTTTCTGTTAGTACTTGTAGTTTGGAGTTGTATAAACTGTTAGATAGTCCGGTCTACGTTGTTGTAGTTCCGTGACTAGAGCCACACTTATATTATCTATGTTATGAGGTATTTCAGTTAGCTGTTTTATTGCAATTATATACAGGCGATGTTTTATTAATTGATTATTAAGCAAGTTGGTAATGTTAATGGCATCATAATTGAAAAGAAAAAGTAATTCCGCATTTTAATTAAGCGCAGCTTAATACGATATTATGATAACATTACCGGATATATACGGGGTGTTACAATGTGTCTTGGAATGAGGATGGACTACTGATGTTTCAGAAGAGGATTGTGATTCCTCTAGGGCCATCGACCGAGGAAGAGATGGCAGAGGCTCATAAGGGCTAATTCACTGTCCACCTGGTGCTACAAAGATGTACCAGGACTTGAAGAGGAATTTCTGGTGGCCGGGCATGAAGAAGGATATAGCTGTATTTGTGTCCAAGTGTTTGATATGGCAGAAAGTTAAAATAGAACACCAGAAGCCGTCTGGTAAGCTTCAACCTCTTGAGATACCGCAGTGGAAGTGGGAGAGCATTTGCATGGACTTCGTGGTGGGATTACCTAAGACTCAGGCTAGTAGTGACTCTATTTGGGTGATTGTGGACAGATTGACCAAGTCTGCCCATTTTCTTCCGGTAAAGGTGAGCTTAACTACTGAGCAGTTGGCCAGACTGTATGTTCGCGAGATTGTGAGGTTTCACGGGGTGCCCGAGAGTATCATTAGTGATAGGGACCCGAAGTTCACATCTCGGTTCTGTGAGGTGCTGCAGGGAGCTTTTGGTACGCAGTTGTGACTGAGTACAACCTATCACCCTCAGACTGACGGACAGATTGAGCGGACCATCCAGACCTTGGAGGACATGTTGAGGGCTTGCACTTTAGAGCAGCGCTCAGCATAAGATAGGTACCTGCCATTGGTTGAGTTCTCGTACAACAACAGTTTCCATGCTAGTCTGGGCATGGCACCCTACGAGGAGTTGTATGGTAGGAGGTGTCGGACTCCTACCTGTTGGTCTGAGGTTGGAGACAACGAATTATTTGGCTTGGACTTTGTCCAAGATACCACCCAACAGATCCAGATGATCAGAGAGAAGCTGAAGCAGGCGCAGAATCGCAGAAGAGCGACTATGATGTCAAGCATCGTCCACTGGAGTTCAGTGATGGTGAACACGTGTTTGTGAGACTTTCACCTGTCACCGGTGTTGGTCGGGCACTCAGAGTGAGGAAGCTTAGCCCACTATTCATTGGTCCATACAAGATCCTTGGTAGGGTAGGGCCTGTTGCCTACCGGCTTGCCTTGCCTCTGAACTTGGCCAACATCCACGATGTAAGAACTCGCACCGTTAATTAAGGAAGTTAATTAATTAATTATGTGAAATTAGAAAATAATTCCACAATTGACTCTAATAATTATTACGAGGCTTAAATAAATATAGTAAGTGAGTAATAATGCTGAAAGTCGCTTTTCTGACGAAAAGTGCAGATACCGATTCTGCTACTCGGTATAAATGTGTACCGATGAAGTATCCCGAAAAATTATAATAAGTGCATGAATATTTCTAGAATATTATTTAGGACTAGTAAAACAAGTTTCAAGTCAAAATAATGAGAACTGATGCCAGAACTGATACTGGCTATGGAAATACGCATACCGGAAAGGTGCTGCGAAAAATAAAATAAAAATATGATAAATCGTGTAAAATTGAGTAGGTTCAGAATCTTAAGTTTGGGATTAAATTGCTAAGCGTAGCAATTAGCGCTAATATAGTGCGATTAAGTTTAAACCGGCTATAAATACAACTTTGGCACATGATCCTAGGTTTATTTTGTGCCTCCTACGTGAGTTGCTGAAGGGTCAGCTGCTGCCACCTCCAACCTTGGTCTTCTTGCTTGAAAACTTCCCAAGTCTTTATCTTTTCTTCATAAAACCTTCATATAAACACCATTGTTGAGTGAGAGTTGGTCTTGTGAGGGTGTTGGGTGCTCCATAGTTGAGTAGGAGCTGCTGAGTTTGAGGAGAGAGGACTGACTTATGGGTTTGGATGTGGTGGAGTCTTTTTCATGCCATTGGAGGCTCCAAGGAGCAACCTTTGTGTAGAGAGAACCATTGTGGTGTGCCATTTTCGTGCACCTTCAAAGTCAGAACCTTTGAGGCAGTTTGGAGAGCTCCAAGAGCCATGGTTGCTCTGTTTTGAGCTTGGGTAAGTGTTACCAACCTTTGATCATGAGTTTTAATGATTAAAAGAGGTGTCTTGGCATGTTTAATGAATTAAAGAAGTAACTACCCAGTATATGAACTTAAAGAAGTGTAAAAATGCATGCTTGGACGTTGGAATGGGTTAAAACCCCAACCTTTGGAAGGCTATCTCGCGAAATGCAGAACTGCATTCTGTCGCGAAATATCCGGATATGCATATCCGGATATGGATATCCGGATATTGATATCCGGATATGGATATCCGGATATGGGGATCTGAATATCCGGATATTGATATCCGGATATTGGCAGAGAGATATTCGGATATTGATATCTGGATATGCCCCCGACAAATATCCGGATATTTCGAGTTTTCGAAGAACAGTAGCTGCACTGTTCATACAGAAGGCTATTGGGGGTTTGTGGACCCTAGATTGATGAAGTTGAACTTCTGTAATAATTAAACTAAGTCAGAATCAAGTGATTAAGGGCTTGTGGCTTTGTGAGAAGCCTAAAGACATGAAACGTAAAATAGAAGCGTTGTCTTTATGTTTATGCTTATGAGCTATGTTTATTGATATGATTGCTGGTCCACAACAGATTGTGATTCTGCTGTGTTTGGACTTTGAGCTTTGGTTGGACTCTTGGCTTGGATTGTTAGCTTGCAAGGTAAGCTTTCGTGTCCTCGGTTTAGCCATTGTTGGTTCCACCATTTCCCATGGTGGGATGGTTGTATGCATGATGTGTTTTCATGTACTATTTTATTGAAATGCTAATAAGCTGTTAAGTGCAATTGCTTATGATATGTATGTGGTGTTACGTGTAAGAACCCGCACCGTTAATTAATTGTGAGAATTAGGAAATAATTCCATAATTGACCCTAATAATTATTATGAGGCTTTAATAATTGTAGAAAGTGATTCATAATGCTGGAAGTCGATTTTCTGACGAAAAGTGAAGATATCGATTCTGCTACTCGGTATAAATGCGTACCGGTGAAGTATCCCGGAAAATTATAATAAGTGCATGAATATTCCTAGAATAATATATAGGACTTGTAAAACAAGTTTGAAGTCAAAATAATGAGAATTGATATCAGAACTAATACTGTCAGTGTTAAAACGCGTACCGAAAAAGTGTTGCGAAAAATTAATATAAAAATATGACAAATCCTAGAAAAATGGCTAGGTTCAGAATATGAAGTTTGAGATTAAAATGATAAGCGTAGCTATTATTGCTAATACAATGTGATTTATCTTAAACCGCCTATATAAGCTAAGTGGCACTAAAACCTAGGTCAGTTCTGATTTTTCTACGTGACCTTGAGGGTGGCTGACCAGACTTGTGAACTATTTCATTTCCTCTTCACCATTTTTGGGAGTTTTGTGACCTTTTCTTCCATTTCTTCTTCTCCTTTGATGAGCAAACACTTGGATGTGTGATTGGGAGTGGGTGTGAGACCTTGTTCTGAGTTTTGGCCACTGGTTTGTGGGCTGAGTTGGTGATTTTTCCTTGGAAAGGCCATTGTCATGGCATGTGGTGCTTCAAAGTATGATCTTTGAAGAGAAAGAACCCACCTTGTGTTGTATTTTCGTAGTTCCTTAAAGTCAGTATTTTTGACCATTGTTGGAGAGCTCCAAGAGACTTCTTTGTTGCTGAGTTTGGACCCCATTGGTATACTTTGAACTTCCCTTTAAATTTTCATGAAAATAGCTTGTTTATGTTATGAAATGAGATAACTTTAATCATTCAAGCTTAGGGTTGTTAATCTAAGACTAATAAGTGTTAATGAATATCTGTTTTGGGTCAAAACCGAATCTTGGGTCATTGGGTGACATTTTTTCTTCGGATTGTGCAGAAAAATTCTGTAGAAAACTGTTCTACCCGCGTGGTAATCGATTACTTTTGGTTGGTAATCGATTACCATGTGCAATAATCGATTACCATGCCCTTGGTAATCGATTACCACCTGTGAAAATGACCAGAAGCCAGTTTTATGCGTGGGTTAGTCCCCTTTTGGGCATGATGGCCTAGGAAGTTTGTATTACTGTTGGAAAACAATGATACCTTTAATTATGGGACTTAATACTTGATAATTATGAACTAGAAACGATGTAATCGAATAAGGAAATGTTGTCATAATGAAATGAACCTTTAAAGTATGGTTATTGATGATATTTCTGATATAAACAGATTGTGCTGTTTGTGGGCCTTGAGCTTGTGAGGACTCTTGGCTTGGATAGTTAGCTTGCAAGGTAAGCTTTCGTGTCCTCGGTTTAGCCATGTTGTGGTTCCACCATACCCCATGGGGGAATGGTTTATATGCATGCTGTGTTACATGCTTTGGATATTTTGAAATGCTTTTGAGCTGGTATGTGCAATGACTTATAATATGTATGTGTTGGTTCCACTTAGTCGGTAAGCCTGAGTATGTAGCGTCATACAAGATGGTGAGTCCGTGGGTGGGTGCAAGTAGCGTCTTGCATATTGTGTGGGTAATAGACGTATTCCTGCATTTCTCTGATCAGTAGAATAGAATCGACACACATGACATGATTATCTGTTGCATTGCACTATTTTGGAAATTATATTGTTAAACTGCTTTTGAACTTATATTGCACATGTAAGTGAGCTTGGGATGGAAAATCCTTGAGGACCCATTGTCTTACTGAGATTTCTTGTTTAGAGATCTCACCCCACGTTTGGGGGCGCTTATTTCAGGTTCAGGTAATTTGGGGGCTGATGCCTCTGGCGGCAGGAGGCCGGAGCTTAGTTGATGATTTTGCTGTTTATATGCTGACATGTTTGGATGCTGTTTTTATCTGCTGATGTTATGCTTTTAGATTTATTTTATTATGATGATGTTGTTGAGGCTATGTTGGGCTTGTTGCCTTATTTGTGTGAGCATGGGGTTTGTCCATGCCACTTGATGTTAGTACTTTTAGTTGGAGTTGTATAAACTGTTAGTTTGTCCGGTCTACGTGTTGTAGTTCCGTGACTAGAGACATATTTATGCTGTTTAATTAATGAGGTATTTCAGTTAGCTGTCTTTTGCAATTTACATTCAGACAATGTTTTATTAATTGATTAATTAAGTAAGTTGGTAATGATTAATGACGTCATAATTGAAAGAAAAAGATATTTTGCAACTTTAATTAAGCGTAGCTTAATACGATGATATGATAACATTACCGGATATATACAGGGTGATACATTACGCCTACAGGTGGCCAATGGGTGGTCCTGTGGGCGGGTACAACAATAGCTAGTACTGTGTGGGTTTAGATGGATTCCTGCACTTCTCTGATCAGTAGAATTGTTATAACACACATGACATGATTATTTGCTGCATTGCCCTATTTTGAGAACTTATACTGTTAACTGCCTTTTGAACTTATATTACACATGTAAGTGAGCTTGGGGTGGAAGATCCTTGAGGACCCCTTGTCTTACTGAGATTTCTTGTTTAGAGATCTCACCCCACGTTTGGGGACGCTTATTTCAGGTTCAGGTAATTTGCGGGCTGATGCCTCTGGCGGCAGGAGGCCGGAGCTGAGTTAGATTATGATGTTACCATGTTATCATTGTTGTATGCTGACATGACTGGTTATTGGTTGCTGTTTATGTTTTCTGTCATTTATGATTATTGAGTTGAGACTGTTGTTGGGCATTGTTGCCTTATTTGGGTGAGCATGGGGTTGTCCATGCCACTTTGATTTCTGTCGTGTTTAAGTTTATCTTTGTTGTATAAACTATCAGGTTGTCCGGTCCACGTGTTGTAGTTCCGTGACTAGAGACATACTTATGATATTTAATTAATGAGGTAACTCAGTTAGATGTCCTTTGCAATTTACATACAGGCGATGTTTTTATGAAAATGATTAAGTAATTAACTTGGCTAAGCATAATGACGTCATAATTGAAAAGAAAAAGATATTCCGCATTTTTAAATTAAGTGTGGCTTAATACGATGACATGTTAACAAATTGGGTTAACATGGGGTGTTACACACAACGTGTTTCACGTGTCTCAGCTTCGAAGACATATAGTGAACCCATCACGTGGTGCAACCTGATGATGAGGAGGTTCAGGAGAACTTAAAGACTCCCGTCGGACCACTCAAGATGGTCAAAGTGCAATGGATGGAAAGAACTCCTAAGGAGTGTACTTGAGAGCGAGAGGACGAGCTTCTCCGGTAATATCCCCAGTTTTGGGACATGTATGTTTCTGATTTTGAGGACAAAATTCCAAAAAAGGTGGGGTGAATGTAAGAACCTGCACCGTTAAATTAGGAAATTAAATTAATTAAATGCGAAATTTGGAAATAATTACATAATTGACCCTAATAATTATGCGAATGCTTAAATAATTATTGTAAGTGTGAAATAATATTGAAAGTCGCTTTTCTGACAAAAAGTGCAGATACTGGTTCTGCTCCACGATATAAATGCATACCGATGAAGTATCCCGAAAAATTATAATAAGTGCATGAATATTCCTAGAATAATATATAGGACTAGTATGTCAAGTTTCAAGTCAAAATAATGAGAACTGGTGTCAGGACTGATACCGGCTATGTAAAAGCGCGTACCGACAAAGTGCTGCTAAAAATAAAATAAAAATATGAAAAATCTTAGAAAAATGACTAGGTTCAGAATCTTAAGTTTGAGATTAAAATGATAAGCATAGCTATTAGCTCTAATACATTGCGATTAAAACTTAAGTAGCTATATATAGCTAATGGCATATGATCCTAGGTCATTTAGTGCCTCCTACGTGAGCCATTTGCTGAAGCTCTAGCTAGCCACCTTGCCACCCTCTTCTACCTCCATAAAAACCTTCAAGAGAGTATTTTTCTTCTAGTTCTTTCACCAAATTGCCTTTTAATAGGTGAGAGCAAGCCTTGAGTGCATGTGAGGCTACTCCATTTCTGAGTTTTAGCTACTAAGTGTGAGGTGTGGGAGCTGACCTCTTGGTTGAGTGTTGTGGAGCCATTGTTCCTTGCTTGTGATGCTTTAAGAAGCCATCTTTGTTGGGAAATGACCTTGCTTTCTTGTCATTTTTGTTCCTTGTGGAGTCTGAACTATGAGGGCTGATTGAAGAGCTCTAAGAGCCATTGCAACTCTGTTTTGAGAGCCTTGGGTATGTCCCTTATCTTGATCATAAGTTTTCCTTGCTTAAAGATTGAGTTTTGGCATGATTAATGAGATGATTAAGTAACTAGTATGAGTACTGGGTTAAATATGATTAAAAATAGATTCTTGGCCGTATTAATGGGTTAAAAATGCAACCTTGAAGTGATATCTTGGCGAAATGCAGAAACTGCATTCTGTCGCGAAATATCCGGATATGGCCCCGACATATATCCGGATATTCTGGGAATTTTGAGACAGTGTCTGTTCTGTTCTAACATAACTGTATTATGGGTTTATGGACCCTAGATTGGTTGAGTTGAATGTCTGTAATAACTAATTAAGTCAGATCAAAGTGAATACGGGCTTATGGCTTTGGGAGAAGCCTAAAGGCATGAAACGTAAAAGGAAAGTGTTGTCTTTATATCACATGCTAGTAGATTATGATTGTTGATATGATTATTGGTCCAAACAGATTGTGATTGTGCTGTGTGTGGACTTTGGATTTGATTGATTGCTTAGAGGTAAGCTTCGTGTCCTCGGTTTAGCCATTGTTGGTTCCACATACCCCATGGGCCATGGGGAATGGTTTATATGCATGATGTGTTTTCATGTATTGATTTTGAAATATTGTTGAGCTGTTACGTGCAAATGCCTTATGATATGCATGTGTTGTTCCACCTAGATGGTAAGCCTGAGTATGTAAGAGACATACAATCGGGTGATTCTGTGGGTGGGTGCAAGTGGTGTTTTGCACTGATTGTAGGTAATAGACGTATGTAAACTCTGCATTTCTCTGGCCAGTAGAATAGTTGACACACATGACATGATTATTCTGCTGCATTGCACTGATTTTGGAACTTATATTATATTATTACTTTTGAACTTATATTGCACATGTAAGTGAGCTTGGGGTGGAGAAATCCTTGAGGACCCCTTGTCTTACTGAGATTTCTTTTTAGAGAACTCACCCCACGTTTGGGGCACATTTTCATGTTCAGATACCTCGGGCGGCAGGAGGCCGGAGCTTAGTTGACTGATGCTTGCTGATTATGTTGTTATGTTTAGATGCTGTTATGTTATTCTCATTTTATGGTTTATTGTGCTGAGACTCTTTTGGGCCTTGTAGCCTTATTTGGTGAGCATGGGGATTATCCATGCCACATTGACTATGTTTGATGCTTTCGTTCTGAGTTGTATAAACTATCAGGGTTTGTCTGGTCTACGTGTTGTAGTTCCGTGACTAGAGACACATTCATTTATATTATGAGGTTATTCAGTGTAGATATCTGTTTATTTGCAATTACACACAGGCAATGTTTTGAAAAGAATTAAGTAATCAACTTGGCTAATATTAATGAGATCATAATTGAAAAGAAAAAGTTATTTCGCATATTTAATTAAGCGCTGCTTAATACGATGACATGATAACAAATCAGGTATACACAGGGTGTTAAACAAGTGCTCCCTACAATTTATCATTGTGAGATAGAGAAAGTTCAGCTGAAGAAGGATAATTAAATAAATTTATTTTAAGTTAACATATATATATATATATATATATATATATATATATTTTATTTTTTTTAAATATTGAAGATTTTTATTTCTACAAAAATTATTTTATTTTTGGATTACTGATCGATATATTTTTATAAAAATTAATACCATATGATGTATTTGGAAGTATTACATAAATTCTTTATAAAAGGGTATTTTTATCAAAAATATTTATTTTCATCCTATCTAGTATTATAGAGTGCATTATCAAACATTGGATAGTATTAGTTTATATAATATATTATCTTATACAATGTCATGTCAAACGCTGGATAATATTAAAATTTAATTAGGTTTTATACAATCAGACTTTATATTATCTGATCAGTGGCGGACCTACTATTGCGCAAGTGAACGCAAGTGCGAACACAAACTTTTTGAAAAAAAAAATTCAGAGCAGACACTCATCAATGTTGAACACATAAACTGATCAGGTAATAACTCCATAGCTCTCAACTGATAGAACTTCTCTAGAGCCAGCGATCTTGATGTACAGCACTATGACAGGCCCAGATCAAAGAGTTCCAAGATATAACATCAAATTGCTCCATAGACAGAATCACGCCAAAAGAATAATCAACAAGACCAAGCTTCCCATACATAGCTATTAACGAATTCCCAAGCACTACATTAGACAAATCCGTTCCAATTCTAATCATCCTACCATGAATCTTCTTAGAATTTAAAACTTTCTTTAAAATAATTATAAAAAAAAAAAAAAAAAACTTTCTTTAATTTTTATTTTGGGACACTGCCTTGAACTCTCACCACTAAGTGTGTGGACATAAATAAGATATCCTAAGTCCGTTACTGATTAAGTTTTATCCTATACTATTCACCAAAACGTGCTGTAAACAAAGTGTCACTCATCAATATAACGAAGTAGTTCCATTTCCATCCATCCCCGCACTAGATAGCGAAAACTGGTCTAGCTCGAAAATGGGTTTCATGGTTTTGGACCCCACAAAGGAAGACAAGATAGATAGAGAAGAACTAGCGGATGGGTCAAGCACTTGTTTTTATCAGCAAGAATTACTCAAAAAGAAGATAAAAAGAGAATAGAAAACGCCTCATCAATCAGGTTGTTCTGACAATATACTGAAAATTGGAAAACCTTTAATCGATTACTATGCCCATGGTTTAATCTATCAAGAGCCACCTAATTTCAGCCATACATAAAATAATTGATTACATGGAGCATGTAATCAATTAACTCATATGATCAACGGTTAAATAGGAACAAATTGCTATTATATTTTAGTAAAATGTTAAAAATTTTAAGCAGTATAAAAACGGAGCATAGTGATAATATTTATTTTAATCAACCGCAAAAGGTCAAAAAGTCTAATAACATTGTTCCCTTACTTCCAATTTTTAAGTATATGAAAATTCATAATCATGGGTAGATGCTTATTTACTTTTTTCCTTGGTACTAGATGAACAATGAAAATGATGCAGATATATTATACATAAATCACATTTTTAATACAAAATACAAGGCAACATACAAGAGAAGTCCAAGGTGAACAATGAACACGCGCTGCATATATCCCATAGATAAACCACAGCTTATTAAAACAACATACCACACAAGTCCAAAATGTATATCACATTGGAAGACTAAAACAAGCGCGAAGAAACATGGAGAGCTGCTATAAAAAAAACTGAAAGGGTTCTTAATTAAAGCCTGTCTCTCACAATGAAAATTGTAAGCAGAAAGGCAAAGAGTCCACCGATCACTGCATGATTACCGATGCTGCAGCTCGCATTAATTTTCGGACAGACCGGATCGCAACCTAAAGCAGCAACCCCTACAAGGCAAGCAACTAATGAAGCCATGAATAATGTGAATTTGAGTGGTGAATCCATCATTTAAAGGCACTCAGCTGATTGAATGTATAGAATTCTTCAACTGCTTTTGGTTTGAATATACAGAATTGGTTTAGGTGGGTTATATACATATAGTAGCATAGCACGTGGACTTTTTTAAAATAATAGCCATGTCCGTGGCTAGATATGCTGACATTATTGATTGAAACTTTGGAACCTTTATTTTAACAGATAAAATATACATAATTGGTTTAGGTGGGTTATATACATATAGCAGCATAGCCCGTGGACTTTTTTAAAATAATAGCCATATCCATGGCTAGATATGCTGACATTATTGATTGAAACTTTGGAACCTGTATTTTAACAGATAAAATATTGGTGACCAAACAAGAAAAAAATAATCAACACAAAAACTACATTGCATGCATGCAATATGTTATAGAAGAGATTCGATTAATTACATTCAGTGCTACAAACAACAAACTAAGTGCGAATTCCAATCATCTACAAATCTTTTAGAAAGAATAGTCGTAAGTTACGATTTCTTTTTCTGTTTTTCCCTCACGTTTCTTTTACTTGTTCCAGTTCAATCGGTCAGATACTGGGACATTAAAAATAATGCGAGGCAAAAATCTCTCTGTTTTTCTTCTTATAAAGATTAGATCTTCGATAATAACTGTTAAATTTAAAAGAACAGAAGAAATTTCTAACAAAAAAAACAAGATAGAAGAAAGAAAACGAAAAAAAGGGACAAATTAAAATAACAAAATAGAAAAATGATTAATTAATTTTTTACCACTATGTCAATATAGAACCTCTGATTCACGCATGTTTGGACTAATTTATATATAAAATTTTCTTTGAAAATTATTTAGCAATGTAAATTACGGAAAATAATTTTTTTATGCATGTTGTAGGAAAAAAGCTATGTCATATAGTAAAAACCAAAATTATAAGTGGGACATACATGTAAGAAGAGAAAGAAAAAATAGAGTTGGTGTCTTAGCACCGGCTAATTTTTAAAAATAGTACAATTTTTAAAAAAAAATTATGATACAACCTTAGGAGTGGTTGAGTTTTTAAAAATAATACAATTTTAGCCCCAGCTGAATTCTACCTAATTGGATCTTTTGGCATCAACTGAGATTTACTTCTGGCTCAGTCACTGAGTGAGACATCCCTCTTTTATATGTGTAAAAGATTTTTTTTTCTCGTAAACTAATTCCGCTAGCTAAGGATTAACTAATTTTATTCTACCTATGTCAAAAAAGGGCACTGATTCACGGGAGTTTGCACTAATTTATTCATAAAAATATTAATTGAAAATTATATAGCAAAATAACCTAATCCAGTTCTTAATATATATGGGCTTTATATTTCTCATTTGACATGAGGTTGCAAAAGTTCCTACATACACATAATTTAAATGGGTCCCACCATAAACAAAAAACAAAAAATAAAAAAAATATTGCACGCAAAACGATCTCTCACTAACATGATAATACAATTCTCCTATTAAAGGAGAAATAGTTTTCCGTGTATATATATATATGAACCAGTGCCATGTCATTAGATTTTCTTTATATTTGTTGTTCATCCTTACATAGGGGTGTTGATCAGATTAAATATTATTGTAAATTGAAAAAGCTTAATATTGCGATTACGGCAAATATACTGATCGTTTCAAGTAATAAAATGTGAGTAGAGTATTGTCCCACGAGGATTAATGCACCCAACACTATTCTCACTATTTCCCTTTAATTTGGACAAATCAATTCGATGTAGAGAATAATTTTTTAATAAAAATAAAAATAATTGAAGGCAATTGCAATAAAATTAAAGAACATGCAAGGACACAAAGAATTTAAAATTGAGTTTTAAGTATCAAAGATGGAAACTGTAACTTGGAATTATTTCACCTCCAATCCTCCTAAAGTAGTTTAAATTAATTTCAATAATAATTCATCTCATATATTTTAGCATCTTCTAAAAATAATTGGTTAAATCTTAATGTCTTAGTGACTTTAACCCTTTACTCTAATTAGAATCCTAATGTCTTAGTGATTCCTCTTAAAATAAGCATTAAACACAATGAATTATGAAGTCTACAACTCAAACAAGCCTATATCTAGATCATATGAGAATTGGTATTTTTCTCCTGTCAGGATTAAAACCCCAATATGTCTATTGTGAGCCCTAACCCTCAAATCTCTAAGAAATTCATGCAAGGTAAAACACAAATAACTAAAATAATTTATTAAAAAAACTAAATTAAACAACAATTAGGATTCACGTCGGATCCATAATCTTAACTACAAAAGAAAACTAGACAGACATAGTTGGCTTAAACAAAATAAAGAAAAAAAAAGAAGTCATGAAGAAGAAGAAGAATCAATGTTGCTCAATCTCCTTCAAGCTTCTCTCTCTGAAATTCTCCATCTCTCGCTCTTGCCTCATTGTCTCCCTGAATGTGTTAGCCTTGTGTTTCCAAGAGTTTCCTTTTTATAGTGATGAAATCATATTTTTTAATTTCTCATAATATTTTCAATGTAATCTTCACTAGAATCTTGATAACACATATTTTGTTACACTTATTTATTACTCTTTGTTAGTATTTTTAGGATTTATTTGAGTTAAATAAAGGTCTTTTGGGTCAAATCAGAATTCTAGATTTTAATTGGGTTTAATTGATTTTTGTCATAATATTCCAAATTTACACTACTTTCGTATTTTGGCCATATCTCACTCTACATATGTCCGATTGACTCAATTCTTATTGCGTTTTGCAGCTAACAGAAAGGGCTACAATTGCTATTAAAGCCACTGTAGCCCAATTCGGACGAGAAGATGGTCGAAACCTGAGCCCAAGATGACATATTTTTGTTGGATTTTTATTTTGACATTTGGACTTGTAAATTAAATTAGAACCCAATGTGTTTAGGGCTCAAGGCCATGTTTTAATATTTTATTTTATTTTATTAAATTTTTATTTTATGTATAGACCGAAGTGGTGGAAGTGGAACCCTAATCCGTTCTGAATGTGGGTTACTTAAGGGAAACTTTAGGAAACCCTTCGGCAGTCAGATTTTTGGATTGAATAACGATTGTTTGAAGTTTTTTTTTTAAATTCAAAATTCTGCACTCTTTTCCTTTCATCTTCTTCTCTTTTTATTTTATTTTGAATGATTTTTAACCTCGCGATGCTAGGGTAAACAACTTTAATCAATCTAAGGATTTAAGGTTTGTTAGATAGTAAGCGCAGCATGCTCAACTTAATTATTGCGGAAGCTAACTAAATAAAGTTTTCCTTTTTCCTTATGTATTGCAAACCTTTTTACTTCCATGGCTAAAATAAAACGGACAACATTTCCTCTGTATTTTGGACTACTGAGGATAATTCCTACTATGATAATTTCAATCTGATTGACAGTTTAATATAATCCAGACATATACCATATTACCCAGCCATCGATGGCATAGGCTATCTCAATATCACACTGTCTCAAAATAATGTCCATGATGTTACTTATATAATTACATCCAATAAACAAAAGAGATGCAATTAAATAAGTAACATAGACCTGAGCATGCATAACTAACAGCATATACAAACTATCGACATGGCATAGACATCTCCTATGCTCTCAAAAGAAATACATGATGGCATGTACAACTCAAAATAAGGTATGTCAGGTACAAATCTAAGTATGTCAGGTATAAATACATTGGCAAATTCAAGCCCACAGACATTTCATACAATGTGAATAAGTGGCTTTATTTATTTATTTTTACATAAAAGACATATGTGGATGATGTTAAACAGAACATTCGTTTATGATGTCATGATCATATATTCCATTAGCTTGTTTAGTTGCAGATTGTTACTCACAATAAGTTTTTTTTTTCATTGTATTTAATTGTTGTATATAAAAAGTTCAAAAATCCCCTGTAATTTAAGATTCATTTGCGTGGGACTTCTAAAATAGAATTTTTTATGCATTACTTTTAAATTTTTATTTTAAAGGTAAAACTTTTTTGCATTTGGAGGTAGTGTTTGAAAAGTGCATTTAAGTAAAAAAAGATCTTAATGTTAAAATCAAAGAAAACTTTTTAAGTCTAAATTACTAAAAGAACAATACAAAAGTTTTTTTCTTTTCACAACACATTTGAATGAAAAACACTTATTAACTTGCAATATCATAATCGGATTATCATTATAATTTTTTTTATTTGTTGACACTTACACATATTTTGATTAAAGAAAAATTATGAATTTTTTAATTATTTTATACAATAACGGAGAAATAAATTACAGTAATAATATAAATTCATTACCACTAACGAAAAGCAGCACCAACTCAAAGTCATGTTATACCGTATTCCAATCATAAAAATAATATCAGTCATATAATAAGCTTATAAAATCTAATTACGCACTTGCGCCGACCATTGATTCCTAATATTATTTTTTATTTGTTCTATTAATCTAATTAGCTCTACACATGGGCCTTTCCCATTCATCTTCTCCAAGATTATCTTCAATCACTTCAAAATTTTCTGTATTCTCAAATATTGCAAGTAAGTCTATGTCATATGAATACTTTCTTTGAATATGATTATAGAGAGCAAAGGCCAGTCCTATGATAATCAAATGAGTTTCAAGCTCATAATTGTTCATTGTCCGGATTACCGTTGACCTTGCTTTGCAAACTCTAAAAGTTCTTTCGATAACACTCCTCAACATTCTGTTTAATTTAGACCTTTGCAAACTCTATATTTTTATTGACAATGTTATAATTTTATATATATTTTATTTTAATTATATTTTAGGATTATTATATACGAGGATATTTAAGACTTTAATTGCAAAAAAAGTACTCTTCTATTTTCTGAATTAAAACCCATAACTTTTTAGTCATGCACGAACAATTTTATCACTATTCACCTCTTTTTTATTTAAGACTTTAATTGTCCGTTATTCACATTTTAAATACTATTTTTGTCCAATAAATTACATCTGGATTCATAACAAAAAAAATCTTGCGCATAAGACGTGAGTATTAACAATGGTTACAAAAGCTGAACGGATTCATCCATCCATTTTTCTGGTTAAATTGTATAAATTACATGACTTTATAGTTGTCATGATTTTAGCATTGCCAACAGATCATAAAGACAACATAATACAGAGAACGTAAGTCGCAGGACGGCAAAACTACTTTTCCTGCTTTGAACTCTTTTCTTTGATTGCTTTTCTCCCCTATATAGCTTGTTTACAATTTGCCACCTGGCCTGGTTTCATCTTTTCAATTGATCACTATCAACATCGTCATTCACGAAAACTGGTCTAGCTAGCACGAAAAAGGATTTCATGGTTTTGAACCCCGCAAAGGAAGACAAGATCGATAGAGAAGAACTGGCTGATGGGTCAAGAACTTGTTCCTATCAGCAAGAATTACTCAAAAAGAAGATAAAAAAGAAGGGTTTATCATCTATCATTTAACATGACCACAAAAATTTTCCTACACTCACAACATTTTGTGGGGCCCGCAGCAAAAAAAAAAAAAACTTTGGCACGCAAAACAAATCTCTATAACATAACACAATCACTTTTCCTACAACATAACTCTTATAAAACCAAAAAAGAATTGACAACGCCTCATCAATCATGTTGTTCTGACAATATACTGAAAATTGGAAAACCTTTAATTGATTACTATGCCCATGGTTTTAATCTCTTGAGAGCCACCTAATTTCAGCCATGCATAAAATAATTGTTTACATGCATCATGTAATTAATTAACTCATACGATGAACGGTCAAATAGGAGCACATTATTATTATATTTTAGTAAAGTATTAAATTTTTTAAATAATATAAAAATGGAGCATAATGGTAATATTTATTTTAATCAGGGTATTAGCGGATCTACATGATTACTCATGTGTGCAAGTAGAGACACACAACAAAATTCGTTTGAAATAGCTTGAAGAGTAAAGTATTTTTTGGGTCCTTAACGCAGCCCATTTAATCCCTTAAAAAAAAGTTGATTTGTGATCCCTCTGAAATTTAAAATAGACATAGTTTGTCGAAATCGTGGTTCATCTGAAATTTAAATAAGACACATGTTACTTCCTCAAAAAGAATAACATAGATCTATTTTGAATTTCAGAGAGAACACGAGTCGACTTTTCCCCCCTAAGGGATTAAATTGGGCCTCGTGATATTTATTGAGGACCCAAAAGGTACTTTACTATAGCTTGAAATAGCATTTACAAAAAATGAGATATGCGTGAAATAGCTTGAAATAACAAAGTTGATATATGTGAATAGTTTTCTTTTCTCTTGTTTATATTCTTTTAGTTTTTAATGCATTTAAAAATTTCTTTAAAAAAAAATTCAGGGGTAGCGAATCCTACCGTTAAGTGTGCAGACATAAATAAAATTTTATGAGTCCACGGATAAAATTGTCAAAAAGCCTAATAAGAGTGTTCCCTTACTTCCAATTACTTTTAATACATAAATCACACATTTTTAATACAAAATACAAGGCAACATACAAGAGAAGTCTAAGGTGAACAATGAACACGCTGCACATATCCTATAGATAAACCACAGCTTAATAAAACAACATACCACAAGTCCAAAATGTATATCACATTTGAAGACTAAAACAAGAGAGAAGAAACATGGAGAGCTGAAAGCAAACTGAAAGGGTTCTTAAAGCCTGTCTCTCAAAATTAAAATTGTAAGCAGAAAGGCAAAGAGTGCACCGATCAGTGAATGATTACCGATGCTGCTCGCATTAGTTTTAGGACAGCCTGGAATGCAACCTAAATCAATGTGAGCAGCAACCCCTACAAGCAAAACAGCTAATAAAGCCATGAATAATGTGAATTTGAGTGGTGAATCCATCGTTGAAAGGCACTCAGCTTTTGGTTTGAATAAAATTGGTTTCGGTGGTTATATATATAGTAGCATAGCCCGTGAACTTTTTTAAAATAATAGCCATGACCGTGGCTAGATATGCTGACATTATTTTTTTTTGGAACCTTTATTTTAAAGGTAATGTTTTTCTCCTTTCACATGACACACAAGCAATTTTCCTACAAACACATAAAAGTGGGCCTATCAATTCTTTTACTTTTCTTTTATTTTAAAAATAGTGACCCCCACAATTGATTGTCTCCATGACATGACCTAAGAATTTTCCTACAACATAATACTTGTTTTTCCCTTATTTTAACATATAAAATATTGGTGACGAAACAAGAAAAAAATAATTACCAAAAAAGCTACATTGCACGCACGCATGCTATATGTTATAGAAGAGATTCGATTAATTACATTCCGTGCTACAAACTACAAACTAAGTGCGAATTCCAATCATCTACATATCTTTCAGAAAGAATAGTCGTAAGTCCCGATATTTTTTCTGTTTTTCCATTACGTTTTTTTTACTTGTTCCAGTTCAATCGGTCAGATACTGGGACATTAAAAATAATGCGAGGAAAGAATCTCTCTGTTTTTCTTCTTATAAAGATTAGATCATCGATAATAACTGTTAAATTTAAAAGAACTGAAGAAATTTCTAACCAAAAAAAAAAAAAAATAGAAGGAAGAAAACGAAAAAAAAGGACAAATAAAAATAACAAAATAGAAAAATGATTAATTAATTTTTTATCACTATGTCAATATAGAACCACTGATTCACGCATGTTTGGACTAATTTATATATAAAATTTTCTTTGAAAATTATTTAGCAATATAAATTATGGAAATAATTTTCGGAAAAGAGTTAACTCATTTAGTAAAAAAAAATTATAAGTGAAATCTACATGTAAGAAGAGAAAGAAAAAATAGAGCTGGTGTTTTTGGACAGGCTAATTTTTAAAAATAGTACACTTTTTTTTAAACAATTATGGTACAACCTTAGCCATGGTTGAGTTCTTAAAAAATAATACAATTTTAGCCTCAGCTGAATTCTACCTAATTGGGTCTTTTGGCATCACCTGAGATTTACTTCTCTGCCACTGAGTCAGACTCACTCCTCTTTTATATGTGTAAAAAATTTATTTCTCTCGTATGCTAATCCCGCTAGCTAACCATTAACTAATTTATTCTCCCTATGTCAAAAAAACGGCACTGATTCACGGGAGTTTGCACTAATTTATTCATAAAAATATTGATTGAATATTATATAGCAAAATAAACTAATCCATCTCTTAATATATATATATATATATATATATATATATATATATGAGGTAGGATCCTTTGATACCGGTGTCAAATTTGAAATTTGACACCTCATCTGATAGCCGTTAGATCAAAAAGATCAATGACTCTGATTTGTAAGCATGTAGCCATTGATCTTTTTTGATCTAACGGCTCTCAGATGAGGTGTCAAACTTTAAATTTGACACTGGTGTCAAAGGATCCTACCTCTATATATATATATATATATATATATATATATATATATATATATATATATATATATATATATGAGCTTATCATTTCTCAAGTTATTTGAGATAATTTTATCTCTGGCTACTAAATCATAACTATTCAAAGGTGAATCAATTAATATAAGAAAATAAATAAACAAAACGACGTAGTTTTGGGGTGGTCGGAGATAAATATATCTCAAGCTGCTTGAGAAATATATATTTCTCTCTCTATATATATATATATATATGGAAAGGTTATATTTACAAACTTTTTGTTTACAAACTACACTATGTACACTTGGAAGAACACTAGGTTACACTATGCTCTCCCGGGAGTACATAGTGTAATTTGCAAAAATTTGTAAAAATTTTTTGTAAACGGATCCTTCCCTATATATATAGAGGTAAGATCCTTTGACACCATCTCATCCAGTGGCGGAGCCAGGATTGGAGACGAGGGAGGGCGAAAATTAATTTTTTGTCTTACATAATATCAGTATTTTCTTTACCTATTAACCTCATACGTTCATAAAACTCATTTAGGTAATTTTTTATCAAAATATTAACTTTTAAAAACATTTCGTAGACTGAAAAAATGTACGGTTGGCCGGTTCCAACAAACATAAAAGTAGTTTAAAGAAATTATTAAAAAAGAAAAGGAAAAAAAAGTGCCTTAACTAAAACAATACTTTTAACTACAATTTTTTTATAAAAAAAATTAAAAGACTGCAACCAAGTTGCCACAAAAAGTGAATCTTTTAATATGAAACCACTACACAAAGTGAAACACAACCGTGCAAATGAAAAGAGAGCAAAAGGTGGCAAAAAGGACAAAGCTTTCATTAACCAAAACATAGCATATGGAAATAAAGAAGAAAATGCAAAAAAGGTTAAACATAACACACACACTTTAGGTGAAGTGGAGGTAGATTTCAACTTGAATCTCAAACCAGAACTTCTAGAAGAAACACATCTAATAGTAACAACAATACCATGTTAGCCTTCAACTATATTAATTTTTTTTCAATTTTTTTGAGGACCCACCCTAGCCTCCCCCTGTCTCCGCCCCTTCTAAGAGCCATTAGATCAAAAAAGATCAACAACTTTGGTTTGTAAGCATATGACACTATTGATTTTTTTTGATCTAATGGCTCTTAAATGAAGTGTCAAATTTCAAATTTGACAATGGTATCAAAGCATCCTAACTCATATATATATATATATATATATATATATATATATATGCACCAGGGCCATGTCATGAGATTTTCTTTATAATTTTTTGTTCATCCTTACATTTAGGAGTGTTGATCAGCACCAGGGCCATGTCATGAGATTTTCTTTATAATTTTTTGTTCATCGTTACATTTAGGGGTGTTGATCAGCACCAGGGCCATGTCATGAGATTTTCTTTATAACTTTTTGGTCATCCTTACATTTAGGGGTGTTGATCAGATTAAATATTATTGTAAATTGAAAAAGCTTAAGGAAAATATTTTGAATGTGATCTGACCTATTATTAACATAGTGATTAAATACCAAAAATACCCCAATAAATAACTAAACTAAAAGAAACATTACTAATCCAGCTAGCTCTCGATTAATTAATTTATTCTCCAATGTCAAGATTACAGCACTGATACATGCGTGTTTGGACTAATTGCATCAAGGTGATGCTATGAATTTTTTTTTAATTTTTTTTCATTTTCCTCCGATCTTTATATTTTGGGGGTAAATATATATACTCGACTTGACTAGACATTATTCTAAATAGGTAAATTTTATGTAAAATATTTTGAGTGTAATCTTATCTATTAACCTAATGTATATATAACCCGTGGACTTTTTTGCAATTTAGCAAGGTTTATGTGAATAAGTTTTTTTTTTTTTTTTGGTAACAATGTGAATAAGTGGCTTTATTTATTTATTTTTACATAAAAGACATATATATGTGGATGATGTTAAACAGAACATTCGTTTATATTGTCATGATTTTCTTTATAATTTTTTGTTCATCGTTACATTTAGGGGTGTTGATCAGCACCAGGGCCATGTCATGAGATTTTCTTTATAATTTGTTGGTCATCCTTACATTTAGGGGTGTTGATCAGATTAAATATTATTGTAAATTGAAAAAGCTTAAGGAAAATATTTTGAATGTGAGCTGACCTATTATTAACATAGTGATTAAATACCAAAAATACCCCAATAAATAACTAAACTAAAAGAAACATTACTAATCCAGCTAGCTCTCGATTAATTAATTTATTCTCCAATGTCAAGATTAGAGCACTGATACATGCGTGTTTGGACTAATTGCATCAAGGTGATGCTATGAATTTTTTTTTAATTTTCCTCCGATCTTTATATTTTGGGGGTAAATATACTCGACTTGACTAGACATATTCTAAATAGGTAAATTTTATGTAAAATATTTTGAGTGTAATCTTATCTATTAACCTAATGTATATATAACCCGTGGACTTTTTTGCAATTTAGCAAGGTTTATGTGAATAAGTGTTTTTTTTTTTTTTGGTAACAATGTGAATAAGTGGCTTTATTTATTTATTTTTACATAAAAGACATATATATGTCGATGATGTTAAACAGAACATTCGTTTATATTGTCATGATCTTATATTCCATTATAGTAGCAGATTGTTACTCACAATAAGTTTTTTTTTTCATTGTATTTAATTGTTGTATATAAAAAGTTCAAAAATCCCCTGTAATTTAAAGATTCATTTGCGTGGATTTCTAAAATAAAAATCTTCTATGCATTACTTTTAAAATTTTATTTTAAAGGTAAAACTTTTTTGCATTTGGAGGTAGTGTTTGAAAAGTGCATTTAAGTAAAAAAAAGTCATCGTAATGTTAAAATCAAAGAAAACTTTTTAAGTCTAAATTACTAAAAGAACAATACAAAAGTTTTTTTTTTTTTTCACAACACATTTGAATGAAAAACACTTATTAACTTGCAATATCATAATCGGATTATGATTATAATTTTTTTTATTTGTTGACACTTACACATTTTTAGATTAAAGAAAAATTATGAATTTTTTAATTATTTTATACAATAACGGAGAAATAAATTATATTAATAAAATAAATTCATTACCACTAACGAAAAGTAGCACCAACTCAAAGTCATGTTATATCGTATTTCAATCACAAAAATAATATCAGTCATATAATAAGCTTAGAAAATCTAATTACGCACTTGCGCCGACCATTGATTCCTAATATTATTTTTTATTTTTTCTATCAATCTAATTAACTCTACACATGGCCTTTCCCATGCATCTTCTCCAAGATTATCTTCAATCACTTCAAAATTTTCTGTATTCTCAAATATTGCTAGTATGTCTATGTCATATGAATGCTTTATTTGAATATGATTATAGAGAGCAAAGGCCAGTCATATGATAATCAAATGAGTTTCAAGCTCATAATTGTTCATTGTCCGCATTACCGTTGACCTTGATTTGCAAACTCTAAAAGTTCTTTTAATAACACTCCTCAAACTTGAATTATGATAATTTAAGGCTTCACAAAATTTGCCCATAAGTTAATGTTGAACCCGTTCGAGTTGTTATCTTTACTGTAACGTGCCCGTGAAATGTATTTCGGTATTATGAATTTGTTTACTTCTAAATTTGCAGGTTAAAGGAAGTTGCCGTTGCGATTAGTATGCTATAGAATTCATGCATGTTATTTATGCTTTCCTGTTTTTAACTTTGCAGGGACCTAAGTGGCCTATGTTTCGAAGGGTCATTGGTTCCTGTGCTTGGGAGGTTTAGTCTCTAAGTTACACTTGTAAGTATAGAGGAAAGTATATCTTTTCACCTATAGTTTTTTTTTTTTTTTTCACCCATAGTTTTACCTTTAGTGTAATGTTTGCTCCTAATTCTAATGTTGTTTAATAATTACCTTTAGAGGACAATGCCTAGGTCCTGTCTTTAAACTAACTCTATGTCTTTCTTCAAAACCAGAGACTTTGAATTACAGGTCTGTTTGTGACTCCAATATCTATTGATGGGGCCTTTTTTTGCTTGTCTATTGTACCAACTGCCATTTTATGAATTCAACTCCTCGTTTTCCCCCTAATTCTTCATCTCTACTTTTCCCTTCATTCTAATTTCTATTCGTCCATTGGTACTTCCATTGAATTCTAAATGGTAGTTGCTACATATATATAATTTTCTCCTTCATGCAGGAGTTTTAATATCTTTTTACAAATCATATCAACAGTCGTATCCATAATACATAGAGAAAGCGAAGATTATATGGAGTTTTACAAAGTGAAGGAATACAATTTAATATTTTTATGAGATTTTCCAATGCCAGATGATTTTAAGCCCATCAAAACATATATAAAGAATTCATTGTTTAACTTTCATTTCTCCTCTGTTTCATTGTCTTTATTTTTATTTGGATTTCATCTCTTTTCTTTCCTTCCCAAGTCCCAACCTCCAAATATAACTTGAATTGCTCAAGTTGTCAGAAAATGTTGATCCCCGCTTTGTTGAGTATTCGAAATGGTTTTTGATGGAATTGAATTTCTTCTATCTCTTGTAAAAAACAAAAATCCCTTCCAATTCATGTGGTCACTTGATTCTCGATATATAGCTCATATTCCAAAAACATTTAGTACTACAGTAGGAGTATTAACCACTATAATTTAAATTTAAATGAACATTAAGTTTAGAGTTCCCAACATCTTTAAGAAAGGTCAGAGATTTGGGTCATACAATCTATGTAGATTTATGGTTTTTATCTTATTATTCTTTTACTGCACAATATATTTTATTCTGGAACTGAAAATTTTGTTTATCCTTGCTATAATAATCCTAACCGGTAAATTATGAAATTGTGGATAAATTATGTGTTCAGTCATGCATAATGGAGAATAATTAGATGAAATGGCTAAATCAATGAAATAAAGTCAATGTTGGGCAAAAAGTGCAATTAGTGAGAGTTTTGGGATAAAAATATAATTAGACAAAAATTGCCCAAATTTGAAAATAATAGTGTGACATTAGTAAATGACTCTGGTGAAAGTTAAAACCCATTGAAAGGAGATTGGATCATGAATTCCCTTCCAATTATCTTGTGTTTTACTAAAACACCAAAATATGCTATAATGCTTTCACCTAATAACAAAACCGCTACAACAATTCTACATTTACTTAGGGTAAAACTCATTAAGTGAATTTTCTCTCATATTTTACTCATTCGGTCATCTCGCTTGTAACACCCCGTTCTAGAACTGGTTTGTTAACATTACTTTATGATATTAAGTGCAGTTACAATCACATTGGTTTAATTAAGAATACGGATAAATTTTTACTTTTCAAACGTTGCTCATTTCCTTTATTAACAAGACCGTAATTTAATCTACCAATTTCGTGATTATAACCGTGTGAAGTTGTGGAATAACTAAAACTATGCTTAACATCATTTACTATCTTTATTAGTCCTAATTAGAGGGTCCTTATTACTTATTTCAAGAGATAATGGCTTTTTTCATAAAACTAGGGTTGGAGGCTTAAGCCCCCTCGGGTAGAGGATTTTTAAGTTTCTATTGGAAGAGAGGGCTTAAGCCCCCTTATTGGGCGCTTAAGCCCTTGTAAGAACCCGCACTGTTAATTAAGGAATTTAATTAAATAATTATGAGATTAATGAGATAATTTCATAATTGACCGTAATAATTATGAGAAGGCTTAAATAATTATAGTAAGTAATTAATAATATTGAAAGTCGTTATTTTGACGAAAAGTGCAGATACCGATTATGTTCCACGGTATAAATGCGTACCGATGAAGTATCCCAGAAAATTATGAAAAGTGTGTATATATTACTAGAATAATATATAGGACTGTGACTTCAATTTTGAAGTCAAAATAATGAGAACTGGTGTCAGAACTGATACTGGCTATGTAAAAGCGCATAGCGGAAAGGTGCTGCAAAAAATAAAATAAAAAAATGAAAAATCATAGAAAAATGAGTAGGTTCAGAATCCTGAGGTTGGGATTAAAATTCTAAGCGTAGCTATTAGCACTAATACAATGCGATTATAACTTAAGTGGCCTATATAAGGCCTTGGCACATGATCCTAGGTCATTGTTTGGTGCCTTCTACGTGGAAAACCTTCAGCTGAGCAGCCTCCTCTGTTCCTTTGCTTTCTCTTCTCCATTTTGAGGCCAAGGAGCCACCTTTCTCCATGAAACTTTCACCTAAACACCTTGATATAGTGTGAAGTAGCCTTGTGTGTGTTGGTGACTCTCCTTTTCTGGGTTCAGCCACTGTTGGGTAGGGAAAATGGGTTGACTTCTTGACTTGGTGAAGAGGGAGCCATTTCCTTGGTTGTGGGAGCTCCAAGGAGTGATCTTTGGTGCAAAGAACCAACATTTGATCACCATTTTCGAGTACCATGTGAGACAGAACCTTGAAGCTGATTTGTGAGCTCCAAGAGCATTCATTTCTCTGTTTTGAACCTTGGGTAAGCTTCACCAACCTTGATCATGAGTTTTAGTTGCTTAAAGGTTGTGTCTTGGCATGTTAATGAGTTAAACAAGTAACCAATATGTATATGAACCTAAAAGAGAATAAAAATGCATGATTGGACGTTTTAATGGATTAATAACCGAACCTTTGGAGTGATATTTAGCGAAATGCAGAAACTGCATTCTGTCGCGAAATATCTGGATATGATATCCGGATATGGGATATCCGGATATGGCCCCGACATATATCCAGATATTTTGGGTTTTCGAGCACAGTATATGTACTGTTCATACATAATGGTATTTTGGGTTTGTGGACCCATGATTGGTCAATGTGGACTTCTGTATTAATTAATCTAAGTCAGAATCTAAGTGATTAAGGGCTTATGGCTTTGTGAGAAGCCTAAAGACATGAAACGTAAAGGAAAGACGTTGTCTTTATGTCGTATGCTTGTACAGTATGGATATTGATTTGATTGTTGGTCAAAACAGATTGTGATCTTGCTGTTTGTGAACTTTGAGCTTGTGTGGACTCTTGGCTTGGATAGCTAGCTTGCAAGGTAAGCTTTCGTGTCCTCGGTTTAGCCATTGTTGGTTCTACCATGTCTCATGGGGGATGGTTTATATGCATGATGTGTTTATATATTGATTTATTGAAATGTTGTTGAGCTGTTAAGTGCAAATGCCTATGATATGTATGTGGTGTTCGCCTAGACATGATGTGATCCTGTGGGCAGGTATGACATAGGCGCGTACTGTGTGGGTAATAGACGTATTCATGCATCTCTCTGGCCAGTAGATTAGTTACAACACATATGACATGATTATATGCTGCATTACACTGAGTTTGGAACTTATATTGTTAAACTGCTTTTAGAACTTATATTGCACATGTAAGTGAGCTTGGGGTGGAGAAATCCTTGAGGACCCCTTGCCTTACTGAGATTTTTGTTTAGAGATCTCACCCTACGTTTGGGGCACATATTTCAGGTAACTTGGGGGCTGATACCTCTGGCGGCAGGAGGCCAGAGCTTAGTTGATTGATATATGATGTATGCTGACATGACTGGATATTGGATGTTGTTTATGTTTATTGTCCTTTTGATGATTATTGAGTTGAGACTCTTGTTGGGATTTGTTATCTTATTTGGTGAGCATGGGGGTTATCCATGCCACATTATTTTACTCTGTTGTTTTAGATTCGCATCGTATAATGTATCAGGATTATGATTCGGACTACGTGTTGTAGTTCCGTGACTTAGATACTCACTTATTTATATATGAGGTTATTCAGTGTAGATAGCTGTTTTTATTGCAATTACATACAGGCATTTTGTAAGAACCTGCACCGTTAATTAAGGAATTTAATTAATAAATTACGAGAAAATAGGAAATGATTCCATAATTGACCCTAATAATTATTATGAGGCTTTAATAATTATAGTAAGTGAGTAATAATGCTGAAGTCGCTTTTCGGAAGAAAAGTGCAGATACCGGTTCTGCTAGTCGGTATAAATGCGTACCGAAAAAGTATCCCGGAAAATTATAATAAGTGTATGATAATTACTAGAATGATATGTAGGACTTGTAAAACGTGTTTCAAGTCCAGAAAATGAGAACTGGTGCTAGAAACCGGTACTGGCTTGGAAAAACGCGTACCGGAAAGGTGCTCAGAAAATTATAAGAAAAATGATAAATCTTAGAAAATTATGTAGTTTCATAATCCAAAGTTTGGGATTAAAATGCTAAGCGTAGCAATTAAAGTTAATACTGTGTGTTTAATTGTTAAACCACTATATAAGCCTTAGTGGGCACTAAACCCTAGGCCATATTGCATTCTCTACGTGAGTTTGGAGCTGGTGGCTGCTTCCTTGGCCTTCTCCACCTTTGTGTAACCTCCCTTGTAGCCTTTCTTCTCCTTTTCTTCACTAAAACACCTTGGGTGAGTGGGAATCATCTTTGTGAGTGAAAGGTGAGCACATTTTCTGAGTTGTGGTGGCTATGGGAGCTGAGTTGTTTTCTGGTTTGGTGGCATTCTTGTTGAGGAGTGTTGTTCTTGGCTTGTGAGGCTTCAAGGAGCTTTCTTTGTGAAGAAAGATCCTTGCTTGGGTGGTATTTTCGTGCACCCTTGAAGTCAGCACCTTGGGAGCTGATTGTGAGCTCCAAGAGCACCTCCAACCTCTGTTTTGAGCTTTGGTGAGTTGTACCTACCTTGAGCTTGTGTTTTAATGGATTAAAGGTGTGATCTTTGCATGTTTAAAGGATTAATCAAGTAAGCAACTGGGGTGTGGACCTTAATCAGTATAAAGATGCATGCTTTAACGTAAGTAAGTGTTAAAAATGGAACCTTGGATGAATATCTTCACGAAATGCATTTTCTGCATTCTGTCGTGAAAATCCGGATATGTGCCCGATGAATATCCGGATATGGGTTTTGAGTATCCGGATAATAGATATCCGGATATGGGATTCTGGATATCCGGATATTTCATATCCGGATATGTCCAGTGAGATATTATGATAACATTACCGGATATATACGGGGTGTTACATTTATGGTATCAGAGCAATGGTTCGAGAGAAAAGCCTGTATGTATTGCAATTGCTAGGTTGTTGGTTGTGTCTGTCTTTGTGTTTACTTCGTCGAATTTTATTATGATGCTGTATATGTGATCACATTGCGTGGGCCTGATCAACTCATAATTTGTGTAACTTGTGCAGAGTCATGATAAGGTCCGGGAGAACACGAGAGACTTCTGAGGATCAACCCGATCCTATCCTGGCTGCATTGGCTGAGATGCAGGCGGCTAGGTTAGCTGATCAGGAGGCCACTAGATTGGCCAACGCGACAATGATGGAAGTTGTTCGTGAGGCGAACCGGATAGCCGCAGCTGAGGTTCGTGAAGCGAACCGGAGGACCACTGAGGAAGTCCTCGAGCCGAACAGGATGGCGAACATGACGATGATGAGAGTCATGTTGGAGGAGATGAGAGTTGGTCCTGCTATTGGCCAGGCTCCACCATCACCGCCACCACCGCCACCGCCTCCACCTAGTGTTCAGGAGGAGAGCCATAGTCACATCGGCAGTGCTACTCATGCCGCTGAGACGGGGGAGCCCCTTGTGGGGATTGCTGAGGATCGTGATGTGATCGATCGCCGGCTGAATGCTTTCAGGAAGCATAAGCCACCTGTGCTTGAGGGGTCTTTGGATCCTATTGCTGCTGCGAGATGGCTAGAGTCGCTGGACAAGATCTTTCGGGTTATGCAGTGTACAGACCCACATAAGCTGATGTTCTCGACCTACATGCTGGAGGGCGATACCCATGAGTGGTGGACGCACACCTCTCGTGCTTTTGAGAGGCAGGGCCGTGTCATGACGTGGCCATTCTTTGAGGAGTGCTTTCTGGGCCGATACTTCCCCTATGATGCGCAGGAGAGGAAGCAGGGAGAGTTTGATCGTTTGGTACAGGGCTCGATGTCTGTTGATGAGTACCTGGCTAAGTTTAATGAGCTAGTGAAGTTTGCACACTTTCGGATGGTTCCTCCTACTCCTTTGTTTCTGGCAGCTAAGTTCCGCAGGGGACTTAGTGAGGTGATTGCTGAGCATCTTGCTGGTGCTGCTTCGAGGGACTTTGGTACACTGGTTCAGCAATGTAAGGACATTGAGGATGTCTGCATAGCAAGCAAGGCCAAGAGGGCCAAGGTTGAGGAGAGCAAGGGAACAGGTGGTTCCACTCTTGCTCCTACTTCTTGGAAAGACATGAGGTTTGTTGATAAGGGCAAGGGAAAGCAGTTAGCGACTAGGCAGGCGCCTGGTCAGTTCAAGAGAGCTGTTTCACATCAGGGGAGTTCTGCTAGGCCTCCTACCACTCCGAGATGTTCGGGATGTGGGAAGGAGCATGTGGGACGCTGTGCTACAGGGCAGTTGCTGTGCTACGGGGAAGTTGCTGTGCTTCAAGTGTGGCAAGGAGGGCCACTTCTCTAGAGATTGTCCGTCGTCGACGGCGAGAGCTGCAGCTGTTCAGGCAGTTCCTTTGCAGATGGTTCCGATGGCATCTTCTTCGGCACCTGCAGTGCCACCTTCTGTTGGGAGAGTGTATACACTGGATAGGCAGCAGTCGGACCGCGCTCCGAACCTTGTCAGAGGTACTGTGTCTATCGGTGATTCTTTTGTTGATGCTATCTTTGATTCCGGGGCTACTCATTCGTTTGTTGCTACCCCGATTGCTTTGGGGCTTGAGTTGCCCAGTGCTGTGCTTTCTCCACCATTGCGGGTGACTACCGCCACTGGAGAAGTCTGTGATTCTACCACTGTACATCGCGATGTAGCGTTTCAGTGGGATGGCTGTGAGTTATCAGTAAATCTGATAGGATTGCCGATGGCCAACCTTGAGATTATTCTGGGCATGGATTGGTTGTCTAGAAACTGTGCATTGATTGATTGTTGTGCAAAGCGCGTGGTGATGTCTCCGTGTGATTCCACAGCTAGTTCCTCGCCATACATTTCACTGTTGCAGGCCAGGAGAGCGTTGCGAGCAGGGGCATTGGGGTATGTCATGTTGGATGGTTTGGCGAGTGGGACACATGAGGATATCACTGGCATTCCTGTGGTGGGGGAGTTCCTTGAGGTGTTTCCTGAGGAGATTCCTGAGTTTCCGCGACAGCGGGAGATATAGTTCTTCATTGACTTGTTGCCTGGCGTGGGGCCGATTTCTTTAGCTCCTTATCAGATGTCGCCACCGGAGTTGGCTGAGCTTAAGAAGCATATTGAGGATCTTTCGGCGAAAGATTTCATTAGACCGAGTGTGTCTCCTTGGGGAGCACCGGTTATCATTGTGAAGAAGAAGGACAGGACAATGTGATTGTGCACCGACTACAGGCAGTTGAACAAGATGACAATCAAGAACAAGTATCCCCTTCCTCGGATTGATGATCTGTTGGATTAGCTCAGGGGTGCTTGTGTGTATTCCAAGATTGATCTCCGGTCCGGATACCATCAGATTCGGGTGAAGCCGGAGGATGTCCCGAAGACCGCGTTTCGTTCGAGATACGGTCATTTTGAGTATTTGGTGATTCCGTTTGGATTCACAAATGTGCCGGCAGTGTTCATGGATTACATGAACAGGATTTTCCAGCCGTATCTGGATCAGTTCATGATTGTCTTCATTGATGATATTCTGATCTACTCCAAGACTGAGGAGGAGCATGCGGAGCATCTGAGGATTGTTATGCAAGTGTTGAAGGAGAAAAAGCTTTATGCTAAACCTTCTAAGTGTGAGTTTTGGCTCAAATCAGTCAAGTTTCTGGGGCATGTGATTTCAGCAGATGGAGTTGCAGTGGATCCCAACAAGATTGAGGCCGTGTTGTATTGGGAGAGACCCAAGACAGCTACGGAGGTGAGGAGCTTCTTAGGTTTGGTCGGTTACTATCGGAGGTTCATCAAGGGTTTTTCCACGATGGTTCTCCCTTTGACTCGCCTTACCCGAAAGAAGACTCCATTTGTGTGGACTCACGAGTGTGAGGCGTGCTTTCAGGAGTTGAAGGAGAGATTGACTTCTTCACCTGTGTTGATCCTTCCTGATCCTGAGGAGCAGTTTGAGCTTTACTGTGATGCTTCTGGAAAGGGGCTGGGCTGTGTGCTGATGCAGTCTGGTAGAGATGTTGCTTTTGCTTCGAGGCAGTTGAAGCCTCATGAGGAGAACTACCCGACTCATGATTTGGAGTTGGCTGCGATTGTGTTTGCTTTCAAGATTTGGAGGCATTATCTTTTTGGTTTGAGGTTTGTGGTGTTCAGTGACCACAAGAGTTTGAAGTACCTGTTCGACCAGAAGGAGTTGAACATGAGGCAGAGGAGATGGATGGAGTTCATAAAGGACTACGACTTCGAGCTAAGGTATCATCCTGGTAAGGCCAATGTGGTAGCTGATGCTTTGAGTCGAAAATCCAGTAGTTCATCCAGTTTGCTACTTGGTAACTTCGATGTGATTGAGAAGTTCCGCCACTTGGCAGTGACCGCTCCGTGTGCGAGCGTACTTCTCGTGTTGGAAGCATCAGATGTTGTGAACGAGCTGCTAGAAAAGATTAAAGAGGCACAACTTCAGAGAGAGTGTCTGGATTATGTGAAGAACCAAGACGGTGTGTCTTGGAATGATGATGGATTGCTTTTGTTCCAGCGGAGGATTGTGGTTCCTCGTGGTCCGTTGACAGAAGAGGTTATGGCAGAAGGCCATAAGGGTCAGTTTTTTATCCACCCTGGTGCTACTAAGATGTATCAAGACTTGAAGAAGAACTTCTGGTGGCCGGGCATGAAGAAAGATGTTGCTATCTCTGTGTCCAAGTGTTTGGTTTGCCAGAAAGTGAAGATTGAACACCAGAAGCCGTCTGGTAAACTTCAACCTCTTGAGATTCCGGAGTGGAAATGGGAGAGCATTTCCATGGACTTCGTTGTGGGTCTGCCGAAGACTCAGGTTGGCTGTGACTCGATATGGGTCATTGTGGACAGACTGACGAAGTCTGCCCATTTTCTTCCAGTGAAGGCGAGCTCCACTACAGAGCAGTTGGCCAAGCTGTATGTTCGCGAGATCGTGAGGCTTCACGAGGTGCCCGTGAGTATCATCAGTGATAGGGACCCGAAGTTCACATCTCGGTTCTGGGAGGCGCTGCAGGGAGCTTTTGGTACACAGTTGAGATTGAGTACCGCCTATCACCCTCAGACTGATGGACAGACTGAGCGGACTATCCAAACCTTGGAGGACATGTTGCGGGCTTGCACGTTGGAGTAGGGCTCAGCATGGGATAGGTACCTTCCATTGGTAGAGTTTTCTTATAACAACAGTTTTCATGCTAGCCTGGGCATGGCACCCTACGAGGCGCTCTACGGTAGGAGGTTGTACACCTACCTGCTGGTCGGAGGTTGGGGATCGTGAGTTGTTTGGTTTGGACTTTGTCCAAGATACCACCCTGCAGATCCAGATGATCAGGGAAAAGCTGAAACAGGCGCACGGGTCAAGCATCGACCACTGGAGTTCAGTGAGGGTGAGCACGTGTTTGTGAGACTTTCACCTGTCACGGGTGTTGGACGGGCACTCGGAGTGAGGAAGCTGAGCCCGCGGTTTATTGGGCCATACCAAATTCTTGGTAGAGTAGGACCTGTTGCCTATCGGCTTGCCTTGCCTCCGAACCTGGCCAACATCCACGACGTGTTTCACGTGTCTCAGCTTCGGAGGTACATAGCAGATCCTTCGCACGTGGTGCAACTGGATGATGTGGAAGTTCGGGAGAACTTAAAGACTCCCGTAGGACCACTACAGATTCTCGATCGTGGCGAGAAGCAGCTGAGGAGCAAGATCATTCTGATGGTCAAGGTGAAGTGGACCGGAAGAACTCCTGAGGAGTGTACTTGGGAGCGTGAGGACGAGCTTCTCCGGTAGTACCCCGAGTTTCGACCAGGTATGTTTCTGATTTTGAGGTCAAAATCCCAAAAAAATGGGGTGAATGTAAGAACCCGCAACGTTAATTAAGGAATTTAATTAATAAATTACGAGAAAATAGGAAATGATTCCATGATTGACCCTAATAATTATTATGAGGCTTTAATAATTATAGTAAGTGAGTAATAATGTTGAAAGTCGCTTTTCGGAAGAAAAGTGCAGATACGGGTTCTGCTAGTCGGTATAAATGCGTACCGAAAAAGTATCCCGGAAAATTATAATAAGTGTATGATAATTACTAGAATGATATGTAGGACTTGTAAAACGTGTTTCAAGTCCAGAAAATGAGAACTGATGCTAGAAACCGGTACTGGCTTGGAAAAGCGCGTACCGGAAAGGTTCTCAGAAAATTATAAGAAAAATGATAAATCTTAGAAAATTATGTAGTTTCATAATCCAAAGTTTGGGATTAAAATGCTAAGCGTAGCAATTAAAGTTAATATTGTGTGTTTAATTGTTAAACCACTATATAAGCCTTAGTGGGCACTAAACCCTAGGCCATATTGCATTCTCTACGTGAGTTTGGAGCTTGTGGCTGCTGCCTTGGCCTTCTCCACCTTTGTGTAACCTCCCTTGTAGCCTTTCTTCTCCTTTTCTTCACTAAAACACCTTGGGTGAGTGGGAATCATCTTTGTGAGTGAAAGGTGAGCACATTTTCTGAGTTGTGGTGGCTGTGGGAGCTGAGTTGTTTTTTGGTTTGGTGGCATTCTTGTTGAGGAGTGTTGTTCTTGGCTTGTGAGGCTTCAAGCCAAGAACAAAAAACATCTTTTTGAATATTTGATATGTTGATTGAACTTTACATGTAATGGCTTTTAATATGCATGTGTTGTTTCATCTTGACGGGAAACCTGAGTATGTAGCGCCATACAAGACGGTGTACCGGGGTGAATGCAAGTGGTACTTGCACGGTGTGTAGGTGATAGACGTATACCTGCACTGTCCCTGGCCAGTAGATTAGTATTGACACACATGGCATGATTATCTGCTGTATTGCATTGTTTTAGAAATGATATATGATAAAATGCTTTTGAACTTATATTGCACATGTAAGTGAGCTTGGGGTGGAAGATCCTTGAGGACTCACTGACTTACTGAGATTTCTAGATTAGAGATCTTACCCCACGTTTGGGGAATGCTTATTTCAGGATCAGGTAGTATAGGTACTGATGCCTCAGGCGGCAGGAGGCCGGAGCTTAGCTGATTATGTTGTTTCTGCTTCTTTGTTAGCATGACTGGATATTGATGCTGATTATGTTTTATGCCTTTTATCATTATGTTGTTGTTGAGACTGATGTTGGGCATGTTGCCTTATTTGAGTGAGCATGGGGATTGTCCATGATACTTTCTGTTAGTACTTTTAGATTGGAGTTGTATAAACTGTTGGATGGTCCGGTCTACAGTATTGTAGTCCCGTGACTAGAGTCACACTTATATTATCTATGTTATGAGGTATTTCAGTTAGCTGTTCTATTGCAATTACATACAGGCGATGTTTATTTAATTGATTATTAAGCAAGTTGGTAATGTTAATGGCATCATAATTGAAAAGAAAAAGTAATTCCGCATCTTAAATTAAGCGCAGCTTAATACGATATTATGATAACATTACTGGATATATACGGGGTGTTACACATTTTTTTGAAAATGATTAAGTAATCAAGTTGGTAATGTTAGTGACGTCATAATTGAAAAGAAAAAGTTATTCCGCACATTTAATTAAGCGTGGCTTAATACGATGACATGATAACAAACTGGATATATACGGGGTGTTACAGCCCCCATTTTGGGTGCTTAAGCCCCCTGCGGCAGAGAGTTTCTCCACACACAGGTGCACCAAGGCACTTAAGCCTCCCCTTTGGGAGCTTAAGCCCCCTGTGCACGCTTAAGTCTCAATTTCTAGGGCTTAAGCCCCCTCTACCTGGGTAAAACACTAAATCTCTATTTTCATGTATTTCTCTTGGGGAATTAAATCCCACACATCATATGACCTATTAACAATCTTACAATATTAATGTTTCAATAGTTACGTCTTCTACACCATTTCATTGTACAAATCAAAATGACAAAACATAACATCACATTCCATTAATGTATCAATATCTCAATTACATCCATGTTCTTCAAAATAAATACATGCCAAAGGACTTAACTATCAAAAGACATGATCAAAGATATTAGCCATATATTCAACAAGGAAATTACTACAATGATGATCATGGACTAAGTCCTCCAAAATACATCACATGGCCTCAAAATATACATGTACATGGGGTGATAGAAATGACAAATACATCTAACAATCCTAAATAGCATGCAATCCAAAACATCTGTACTTGAAAGGGGTCCCCACAACACGGGGTGAGATATACGAATATATCACAGTAAACCAGGGGTCCTTGGAGCATCTCTCCACCCCATAGTTCACTCACGGTATAATAGCAATAACTAAAAATAATGCAATAAATACATATCCATTGAGTGTGTAAAAACGTCTCCAGGAGACATCCCTCGAGCTCTCATGTTATCTTAAGGATACTCAGATTCAAATAGTCCTACTGATCAGAGAATCTACCAAGTATGAATTACGCATCGTGATGCAACTTACAAACATAGGGAAATATCATCCTATGCCACACCCAGTGCATACACATACATATAACAAAGCATTAAAATACTTTATTGCATTTACATACACTATCAACAACCATTACCCATTCAGGGCTTGATAGAACAATTAAGGGATCAATTCCCAAGGTCCGAAGGCTTACCTCAATTGCTTTCAATCTCAAGCTTTGTTCTTTACCAACTCAAACAATCAAGCTTTACAATTATTATCAACAATCTCACAATCAAACACATACATAAAGGTGCAATGCAATCAATCTATTGCTTCCAAGAATATATCAATATTCATCCACCAACAACCACATTTACACCACAACTAAGGAATGAATTTACCACTCCAAATGAGCTAGTCAAGCTCCATGGCTTCCTCTAATGGTTTATCACTCAAGGATGGTCCACTTGCCTCAATCCTAGCAACACAATGGACACAATCAATCGTCCAATTCACTAATTGCTCAAAATGCTAGAAACTCACAAACCCAATTATGAATTTTCCAATTTCTTGAACAATAAAAAATGACAATCTAAGTCCATTTCTACAGTTTATTTATCATTCCTAACATTTGTAAAGTGATTTAGCTTCAATCTAACTCAAACTCATAAAACTCACAAAATCACAATTCATCGTCTTCAACTTACATTCAATCTCCATGGAAATAGCTTTAAGGAGTGGAAACTTACCACAAAAGAACACCGAATCAAGGAATGAGCGTCCCCTAAGCTCCCACAGAAGGAAGTTCCCTCAAACTCCTCCAATCTTCAAGATTTTCGCCCCCTACATAAGCCAAGATCTCCACCCACAAAGGTTCCCAACTAACAAGGAGTGGTGGGTTTTGAATAGGAAGGAATTTGATGCAAGTTTTCCTTTGGAATGGATTGATTTGGTTGAGAGATAAGTGAGCTAGGGTTTCTTGGTTTCTCTTCGATGGTTCCTCTTCCCATCTCTCTGTTTTCCCACGAAGAAGAAGAAAATGAGTGGGGTTTTCCTTTATTTTTCCACTTAACATAGGTAAGTTATTTCAACTAGGTAAAAGCTTATATGTCTATTCACCTTCATTCACCACCAAACTTAACCAAAGGGTCTAGAATATTTTTCGAGTAATATTTTTAACTTGACTTTTACATTTTGGGTAATTTTTTCTACACACATTTTTACCTCATAATTTTCACTAACTGCACTTTTTACCTCAAAAGTAACCCTAATTAATTTAAGGGAAAAATTACTCTCATGCTACATGTGATAAGTTTCTCTCATACACACCCTTCGATAACTGTGTCATCTTTTTCTTATATTTTCTCTTTATTTTTCAGGTGTTGGAGCCCATAAATTTGTCTCTATGACATGAGATAACTTATCTCCTTTAACATAAGATTAATAAAATCCTTAATTTAATTAGGTCTTTTACTTCTTTCATCCCCCTAATACACGCTTACTTACTTAATTACATGTAATTTACTAATTAATCAGATTAGGGCTATTATATCTCTCCCTAGAACAACCCTCCACCTAAAATGGCATTATTCCTCCATAGTTGAAGAACTTTAACACACAACTCACTCTTCCAATCATCAAAAGCCTGAGTGTTTCACATGAAAGTCATAGTAAATCAGTCTTGAAAATGTTAGTGTTTGAAGAGGCCGGGTTGATTTGATTAATGATGTTGTGGTGTAATTAGGCCTTGGTGCCTTCACAAAATATGTTTAAGAGACTAATTAAATAGTGACAAAGTATTGAAACAACCATTAGAACCACAATTGTGTAATGGCCAAAAATTAGACTATGAACAAGTGTTGGATTACTTGTGTTTCAAGTAATGTGTGTTGGATGGTTGATATTGATTGTGTTCATTTGTATTCTGGGATTGAAGCAAGTGGGCAAGTGGTTGGAAACCAATCATTAGATGAGCTAATGGATCTTAGTTTGGAATCTTTATTGAATCAAGATTTGGTAAATTATCAAACTTTGGGTTTGATGTGGTTGAATCCATTAGCTTGATATGTGTTTTATTATGTGTAGTTGAGTGTGAATTCACTTTGGCAATAAGTGTTTTTGGATAGCAAACTACTTTGTTGGTGCTTTAGATTAAAGCAAGTTTTTGAAAGATTTCTTTAGTGTGAAGAAATCAAGTGCATTGGAAGCTTCTGAGGTAAGCTTTCGGATCTTAGGATTTATCTATTTACTATTCCACCAGACTCTGAGGGAGAATGGTTTTACGTGGTGCATGTAACTGCATTAGGTATTGACATAATGTATTGTATGTATTAGCTTTGTCTATTACACAAGATGTTGGTTCCTTGTGTAAGAGATAAGATGATGGTTCCATATGCCTTATATGTAGCTAGATGATAGTTCCTTGCGTAATTCATACTCTCTGTGTCCTGGGTGGCATAAGATGATGGTTCCTTATGCTTGGTATAGGATGATGGTTCCCTATACCTGGTATGTTGCAATATAATGGTTCCTTGCGTGATTCATACTTTATAGTTTATTTGGCTAGTAGGATTGTTGGACACATGAGCATTTCAATGACGATGTGCTGACCGAAGGGATATCTCGACTGTTATTCACACATTGCATGAATATATATTATGTATTATCTTTGTTTACCGCTTTTATACTTGAAGTGAACTTTGGGGGTGGAGGAATCCTCTAAAAATCCTTGAGATATTTTATTCATTTAGATTTGTAGATCTCTTATCTCTCATGCCAACATCCATCCATGTGCAATGTAATTTAGGATCGAGAAGGACTCGCCAAGCCATGTACTACTATTCATATGTATTATTTTTAGTTTATAGAATGAGAAAAGTGTTTGTCCTTTTAAATGACATAATTTATTTCATTTCACTCTCACAAAGAGGTGGGACCCACACCTTTATATTTTTTGTCCACTCTCTCTCCTCCTTTATCTATCTCTTTCTCTCACTTAAAATAACATAACTTTACATCCTTTAAAATGATACACATTTTTTCCTTATAGAATCGCAATCAAGATTCCAAACAGTAATTCTCAAGAATTAATATATTATTTCAATATTAATATATTAAAATAAATTTTTTTAATATATTAATTTTTAAAATATTGGAAGTTTTTATTTTGATAAAAATTAATATATTTTTTGGACACACTATCAATAGATTTTTATAAAATTAATATCATATGACATATTTGGAAGAATTATTTAAATTCTTTATTAAATGATATTTTTTTTTAAATATTTATTTTTATCCTATCTAATATTATACAGTGCATTATCAAATATTTAATGATATTGTCTTATACAATAAATTGTCTTATATCATATCATGCCAAACGCTAGATAGTACTAAAATTTAATCAGATTTTATATTATCAAACCTTATACTATCATATCTTATATTACTGGGCTGGGGCCTTATCCTATGCATGCATGCTGTAAGTGTCAAGTTAATACGGTAACCGATTACTATACTGGTTTAATCGATCAACTTTGCCCCATGTTTCAGCCACCTAATGGATTATCGTATTAAAAGTTCTTCTTTCAGGTTGTATCCCGAAATTTTGAAATTTCTCATACCATGGTCACATATATACGTTGTTTCGGGACATTCACACGATTATGCTCTCTTTTGCGCGCACTATGGTTCCTTGGTTACTGGGTGTTTTTGCCTGGGCATTGGTTTTCTTTCTTCTTCATCTATTTGCTTGCTGCAGATCTATCCATGTCAAGTTATTGTTCTACAATGGTGAGTTTGAACTGCTGAATTTGATACCCGTGATTTGCTCAATATCTGATTTATAATTCTTTTATTGTAGCACCACACTCACTCTTCAATCTATATTTCTCTTCAGGTGAAGAATCTGGTAGAATCTCCAGAAATTGCAGAATCTTCAATACCAAATCTTTAATTTTCAATACCTTCAGTTTACTCAACCCCTGCTACAGATCCCATGCCTAATAATAATTATCACAATCTTCCTAATTCAATGTATACTTTTATATATTATGCATTATTTTAGGATAAAGCTGTTGCCTTGGTAACGTAGAGGTGGTCTTTGATAGCAAGTCACTTGCCTGGAAGAACAGACACTGAGATCAAAAAAACTACTGGAACTCTCACTTGAGCAGGAAAGTTTACAGCTTCCGAGGGTCAATTAATGAAGACATATCACCGAGCAAGTTATTGTCAATATTCCTCCCAAGCGGAGAGGTGGTAGAACCAGCCGGTGGGCCATTAAGAAGAACAAAAGCTATGCCAGAAAAAACTGTTATTGAAGACAGTGGGTGATATTAAATCACTAGAGGTTTGAACCCATGTAAAGAACAGAAGGGGTAGATGATCAGAATTATCACTGTGCAATTATAAATAAAATAAGAACAGACTTACTTGTCAGATATATGAGACAGAATGATAATGATATGCAGTATCAGAGGAATAAAAATCCGAGCCCACAGAACGTGTCTCCTTAAGACAATTTGCCCCCTCATCGATGCCAAAGGTTGATGGACACTTGTCTCCCAGGATAGAACGGATTTCGTCTGAAGAGTGGCGGCACTACCAGTCAACAGCCCAAACGAACACAACAAAATGCCAGAGGAAATCACACCAGAGTATGAACAGGAATATGCAAACCGGAAGGAGAAAAATTCCGGCAGAGTTTCAGTGCAGGAAAAATTGGATACATTTTCTGAAGGTGTCAGTGTCTATTTATAGACAACGTAAAGTCACGTTCCAAAAGGCACCTATTCGACGACGAAACAACACATCTGTTGGACACGAAAAGACACATTCGTTCAACATGAAGAGACACCCATTCAAGGATGAAACAACATGTCCGTTAGGATGAAACAACATGTCCGTTAGGATGAAACAACACATCATTTAGGATGAAAAGATACATCTGTTTGTCGACGAAAAGGCACACCTTTTCACTACCAAACTTCTTATTCATAACCAATAGATTGTCTATACAATATATATATATATATATATATATATATATATATAAATTCCAACAATCCCCCACATGGATAAGAAGTCAAATCATCGTGACAAAAAAGTGCACAAGAGTATAAATGCAAAGTGTAATTTCCTCAACGAGAAACAACTGCATCGAGATAGGTGGAGTTACCTTTGAACCTTCTCTAGTGGAAACCTATCGGATATAATCGGTCAATCGGTGGTCTAGGTCGACTTGAACCGTCAACCTTTAGTGTATACCTAGACAATAGGAGTCACACAATTGCTTCTCTAGCATTGTTGGTCCTTTGTTGCGCCCATTTTGGCCGTGGGACACCTGCCTGGTTCTGCGAGTGTTTTAGAGAATCGGCCTTTGTAAAATTCTCATAGAAGCGGCCCTCACTTCACACTCACATAGGTGATTTCTTGTGATGTAACTCACTATACATCATCTGAACACAACAGATTAAGAAATCATTAAAAGCCTAAGTGCTTACCCTCATAAATACACTGCCTTGTCTTAGGAATGAGTATGAGTTTAAAAACTCCACAGTGTTTGAGCAGTCGACCATCACTTAGTTGTCTCTTTGAACCTAGCTCATGGGATCTCCACTCTTCTAGGTAGAGTTACCGCAATGCTCAACAATTGATAGGCCTTAAACCCATTCCTTTCGACAAATTTTCAACTAACTCTCTAGGAATCCCTTTGGTTAACGGATCCGCTATGTTTTCCTTAGACTTAACATAGTCAATTGAAATGATTCCATTGGAGAGTAGTTGTCTTACGGTATTATGTCTACGACGTATGTGTCTGGACTTACCGTTATACATGACGTTCTTGGCCCTTCCAATAGCTGCTTGGCTATCACAATGTATGCATACAGATGGTACCGGTCTTGGCCAATTAGGAACATCCTCAATAAAATTACGAAGCCATTCGGCTTCTTCACCGGCCTTATCTAAAGCAATAAATTCTGCTTCCATGGTTGACCTTGCAATGCAGGTTTGCTTGGACGATTTCCAAGACACAGGACCTCCACCAAGGGTGAACACATATCCACTAGTGGATCTAGTGTCGTTAGAGCCGGTGATCCAATTTGCATCACAATACCCTTCTATAACCGCGGGGTATTTTTCGTAATGCAAAGCATAATTCTGAGTATACTTCAAGTATCCCAAAACTCTTACCATAGCTTTCCAATGATTCTCATTTGGATTACTGGTAAAGCGACTTAACAGACTTACTGCATAAGCAATATCAGGTTTGGTGCAGTTCATAACATACATAAGGCTTCCCAACACTTGAGCATATAGCTTTTGTGTTGTAGCTTTACCAGTGTTCTTTAATAAACTCAAATTAGAATCTACAGGATTCCTCACAGGAGTTATATTCAAACTCTTGAATTTATCAAGAACCTTAACTATATAGTGAGCCTGTGATAATGCCAACCCTGCAGATGTTCTATGGATTTTAATTCCTAGGATAACGTCCGCTATCCCCATATCTTTCATCTCAAACTTACTTTTAAGTAATTGTTTAGTAGCATTAATCATTTGATTATTACTACCCATGATCAACATGTCGTCTACATAAAGACAGACAATGGCAAAACCTTTTTCAGTATTCCGAACATAGACACATTTGTCACATTCATTAATTCGAAAACCATTTGATAACATAACTTTGTCAAATTTTTCATGCCATTGTTTTGGAGCTTGCTTTAACCCGTAAAGGGATTTTATTAAGCGACAAACTTTCCGTTCTTGTCCTGGAACAACAAAACCTTCAGGTTGTTCTAAATATATCTCTTCGTCCAGGTCGCCGTTTAAAAAGGCAGTTTTCACATCCATTTGATGTATTTCTAATCCATTTAATGCAGCTACCGCGATCAACATCCTGATGGATGTGATCCTTGTAACGGGTGAATAAGTATCGAAGTAATCGAAACCTTCACGTTGCCTGTAGCCTTTTACCACAAGCCTTGCTTTATATTTATCAATAGTGCCATTCTCTTTCATTTTTCTTTTGAACACCCACTTACTTCCTAACGGCTTATTGCCAGGAGGAAGATTTACCAGTTCCCAAGTGTGGTTGGACAAGATAGACTCTATCTCACTATTGATAGCCTCTTCCCAGAATGGTCCTTCCGGGGACGTTATAGCTTCCTTATACGTCCGAGGTTCATTTTCCAATAAGTATGTCATAAAATCAGGTCCAAAGGATGTGGCGGTCCTTTGCCTCTTGCTACGTCTAAGTTCATCTTCTACAGGATCAGTATCAGTTGTAGCATCTCGAGGTATCACAACCTGATCATCATTACTACCACTTGATTCATGTATTTTCTTATACGGAAATACGTCTTCAAAGAAAGTAACTTCCCTTGACTCAATAACCGTATTAACATGTATATCTGAGACATCAGATTTACAAACTAGAAACCGATAAGCACTATTATTAAGTGCATAACCGATGAATACACAATCCACGGTTTTAGGTCCGATTTTCAACCTTTTGGGTTTAGGAACCGCAACCTTAGCCAAGCACCCCCACACTCTAAAGTATTTCAGGGATGACTTCTTTCCTTTCCATACGTCGTATGATATGCTCTTTGTCAAACACCCCCACACTTAAAGATAATTCAAGGTAGGCTCCCTACCTTTCCATATTTCATAGGGGATATTCTTAATTTTCTTGTGGGGTACTTTATTGATTATATAATTTGTCATTAAATGACTTTGCCCTACAAACCAGACATCAACAACATCATTTTATTTAATGTCTGGTTCTTTATACGCAATCACATTAAATTGCAACACCATAAGGAGCAATCCTTTGTTATATAGTACCAAACTCTAAACAAAATTCCTCAAAGAGGACATTATTCCTCTCAACAATCCCATTGGATTGTGGAGAGGAGCCATCGTTTGGTGTAAAATTTCAAACTCTAAACAAAATTCCTCAAAGGGACATCATAATCTCCCCCTCGATCGCTCCTTAATACCTTAACCTTTCAATTTAACATTATTCGACTATAACACATATATCAAATAATAAATTCCAATTTAACCCTAAAATGATACACAATCATCATGTCATTTACAATATTCAAAGTCATCCATTGACCTTGATCATGCCACCACTATGATAGCCCTTTTAAGTTCACATAATATCAAATATTTTACTAGATATAAGACTTTTATATCCATCAAAGCACATAGTGCATTTTTTTAAGCAAGAATTATCACTTGCCTAAATCATAAAGTCAAAACTTTTTCATTTATAAATCACGATTTAATGGATATCAAATGTTGTTATATATACCATCAAATTCATGTGTACCATATATAAATGAATGCCGGTAAATGCATGACATTTCTCACATAATAATTCATATAACAATCAATTAAAGCCAAAAATATTTCTCAATTCTCATGCCATTCCTGTTATACAAACAGAAATTTAATCCGGTTTAATTTACACAAAATTAAACCGAACAAATCAATCTAATTATTGATGCAAAAGTAATAGAAAAAACACAAGTTAATAACCGTGATTGAACAAGAGTTTAGTAGAGGCACGACTATCGAGAAGTGACCATGTATTTTATTGAAAAAACAATAACAGACAAGAAAGCACCTATATATATTAAAGACACGGAATTGAATGTGAATCTTTAAATATATATTGAAACCAAACACACCTGTAACAGTGAATCCAAATCACAAATTATATTTAGAACCACTATTCACGAAAATCGAGAAACATAATGTTTAGCATTAAGAACTTTCACAATTCATGATTATAAATTCAATGCAATTCACGAGTCTGTGTGTATGTAGTATTCTCGTTCCAATAATTGTCATATTACCAACCGATGCTTACGGTTCCAACCATGACATTTCGATGTTCTCAAAGAAATGAAAACTGACATTGCATCTTTTCATGCAAAATCAAAGCATTAGTCGTTGTGACAAAAAATTATGGGTTATTATCTCAAAAGCCATACACCATGAAAGTATTCCATTCATGGTAGTCTTTCACGTTAAACGATAATAACTTTATGCAAACCATTCATCATTCCATCGGTTCATTAAAGATAAAAGAAACTGTCATTTTACAGTTACAATGGTGGTTTATTGAAAACCATAATTCCAAAAAAATAAAATAAAATAAAATCAAAGATTCCACGCCAACACACAACAGACATCTCTCAATTGGCTTTATATATATTATGTCATCTTTTCATTCAGAATATCATGCATATACAATTCCACAAGCATTGAATGCAAATAGTAACTTATCATTGGAATGAAATGCATCAAATCCGTACATATAATTTGATGGCTTTTAATGCATCAAATCCGTACATATAATTTGATGGCTTTTAATGCATCAAATCCGTATATATATAAAATTCAAAAATCACAAATTGTAATGTTACCCACGGTGAAATGAAATGTATTTGGAGAATAAAGATTTTAACACGAATACCGAGACTCAATCTAAGTATATATTCAACAGTGCAACCACTCATACACGCATGCAAACATTTACGGTCATTATGTTATATTAGCATGCATCGAAGGCTAATATTATGTGTAGGGTACACTTTGTACTCTACCATGCATTAAGACAATATCAGACGTAACAGGAACGATTTGTTCAACAAACACAGATTAATGTTCAAATTAAAAATTGTCTTAATACACAGATTAGAAATTATTCTGATTAATTACACAATAAATATAAAACAGAAACAGTATATAAAACAAGAAACAGATATACTGATCACAGGTTCAAAACACCAAAATTGTCTTAAGATTGTTATTGAAGACAGTGGGTGATATTAAATCACTAGAGGTTTGAACCCATGTAAAGAACAGAAGGGGTAGATGATCAGAATTATCACTGTGCAATTATAAATAAAATAAGAACAGACTTACTTGTCAGATATATGAGACAGAATGATAATGATATGCAGTATCAGAGGAATAAAAATCCGAGCCCACAGAACGTGTCTCCTTAAGACAATTTGCCCCCTCATCGATGCCAAAGGTTGATGGACACTTGTCTCCCAGGATAGAACGGATTTCGTCTGAAGAGTGGCGGCACTACCAGTCAACAGCCCAAACGAACACAACAAAATGCCAGAGGAAATCACACCAGAGTATGAACAGGAATATGCAAACCGGAAGGAGAAAAATTCCGGCAGAGTTTCAGTGCAGGAAAAATTGGATACATTTTCTGAAGGTGTCAGTGTCTATTTATAGACAACGTAAAGTCACGTTCCAAAAGGCACCTATTCGACGACGAAACAACACATCTGTTGGACACGAAAAGACACATTCGTTCAACATGAAGAGACACCCATTCAAGGATGAAACAACATGTCCGTTAGGATGAAACAACATGTCCGTTAGGATGAAACAATACATCGTTTAGGATGAAAAGATACATCTGTTTGTCGACGAAAAGGCACACCTTTTCACTACCAAACTTCTTATTCATAACCAATAGATTGTCTATACAATATATATATATATATATATATATATATATATATATATATATATATATATATATATATAAATTCCAACAAAAACAAAGGTGTCACTCATCAATATAAACGAAGTAGTTCCACTTCCATCCACCCCGGCACTAGAGAGCGAAAACTGGTCTAGCACGAAAATGGATTTCATGTTTTTGGACCCCGCAAAGGAAGACAAGATAGATAGAGAAGAACTGGCTGATGGGTCAAGTACTTGTTCCTGTCAGCAAGAATTACTCAAAAAGAAGATAAAAAAAGAATCGAAAACGCCTCATCAATCAGGTTGTTCTGACAATATACTGAAAATTGGAAAACCCTTAATCGATTAATCTATTAAGAGTCACCTAATTTCAGCCATGCATAAAATAATTGATTACATAGATCATGTAATCAATTAACTTATATGCTCAACTATCAAATAAGAGCAGATTTCTATTATGTTTTAATAAAATGTTAAAAATTTTAAATAGTATAAAAACGGAGAATAGTGATAATATTTATATTAATCAAGGACAAAATGTAAAAAAGTCTAATAACATTGTTCCCTTCCAATTTTTAAGTATATGAAAATTCATAATCATGGGTAGATGCTTATTTACTTTTTTCCTTGGTGTACTAGATGAGCAATGAGAATGATGCATATATATTATACATAAATCACACATTTTTAATACAAAATACAAGGCACCATACAAGAGAAGTCCAAGGTGAACAATGAACACGCGCTGCATATATCCCATAGATAAACCACAGCTTATTAAAACAACATACCACACAAGTCCAAAATGTATATGACATTTGGAAGACTAAAACAAGAGCGAAGAAACATGGAGAGCTGAAAGCAAACTGAAAGGGTTCTTAATTAAAGCCTGTCTCTCACAATGAAAATTGTAAGCAGAAAGGCAAAGAATCCACCGATCAGTGCATGATTACCGATGCTGCAGCTCGCATTAATTTTCGGACAGGCCGGATATATGCAACCTATTTCAGCAGCAACCCCTACAAGCAAAACAGCTAATAAAGCCATAAATAATGTGAATTTGAGTGGTGAATCCATCGTTGAAAGGCACTCAGCTGATTGAATGAATAGAATTCTTCAACTGCTTTTGGTTTGAATAAAATTGGTTTCGGTGGGTTATATATATAGTAGCATAGCCCGTGGACCTTTTTAAAATAATAGCCATATCCGTGGCTAGATATGCTGACATTATTGATTGAAACTTTGGAACCTTTATTTTAACAGATAAAATATTCTTGACCAAACAAGAAAAAAACAATCAACAAAAAAACTACATTGCATGCATGCAATACGTGATAGAAGAGATTCTGTTAATTACATTCAGTGCTACAAACTACAAGCTAAGTGCGGATTCCAATCATCTACAAATCTTTTAGAAAGAAGAGCCGTAAGTTACGATTTATTTTCTGTTTTTCCCTCATGTTTTTTTTACTTGTTCCAGTTCAATCGGTCAGGTACTGGGACATTAAAAATAATGCGAGGCAAAAATCTCTTTGTTCTTCTTCTTATAAAGATTAGATCTTCGATTATAACTGTTAAAATTAAAAGTAACAGAAGAAATTTCTAACGAAAAAAAAAAAGACAGAAGAAAGAAACCGAAAAAAAAGGGACAAATTAAAATAACAAAATAGAAAAATGATTAATTAATTTATTATCACTATGTCAAGATAGAAAGACCGATCCACGCATGTTTGTACTAATTTATATATAAAATTTTCTTTGAAAATTATTTAGCTGGGTTCGCTTTTTCTACGGTCAACGTAGATAGCTTATCTACATTGAGCCCAAAACGACGTCGTTTTGAGACGAAAATCAAAGTATTTTTGTAATTATAATTTATTTCAGAGTTATAATAGTCTTTTTATTATATTTTTTTAATTTTCCAACACAAAACGACGTCGTTTTGGGAGCGAATGTAGATAACTTATCTACATTCACTTAGAAACATTAAATCCATAAACTAACCCAGCTACCTAACGATTAACTAATTTATTGTCCCTATGTCAAAAAACAGCACTGAATCACGGGAGTTTGCACTAATTTATTCATAAAAATATTGATTGAAAATTTTGAGTGTAATATTATATATTAACCTAATGTATATATAACCTATAATAACCCTAATCTGTAAATTGTGAATTAGTAAGTTGATTAATAGTTTAATCATAGTTTAGTGGGTTAATGAAGTTAAAATTTTGAGTTTCAGGTAAATGGTAATTTGGCAAAAACTGGCTGGTTTACGGTTAATTCTGTAAAGTACCCTCCACCTAGATCCATAAAATTAGAATGAGAAATATTAGATGGAAAATTTAATTATACGCATAAAGTCACTTTTGGGAGAAAAATGCGATTAGTGAAGATACTAGGTAAAAATCCAACTGTGCAAAAGTGCTTAGAACTTTAAAATGCTATAGTGGCATACCATTAAATAATTTTGGACATTTCTCACTCAAGACACTTAAATGACATGCCACATCACATTTTTCTCTCATTTCTCTTACGCTGGAACAACCCTTCCTTTGCCAAAAATTGACTAGCCCCGTCTCCCTCCACCATTGTTGATGAAGCCAAGCTCACAACTTACTAACCATGCCTCCAATGGAAAAGTCTATTAGACAAAACTTTCGGGGTCCAATTAGTTGAATCCATCCTTCATCCAACATTGGGGAGCTATGTATAGGAAGAAAAGCTCCATGGACAGCCACAAAATTTTCGGGGTTCAAGCTTGAAGGAAGTGATTTTGTTGCATCTAAGCTTGGAGGATCATTCATTGTTTTTTTACTACTAGGAAAAACCTGTGTAGCGACGAAATTTCAATAAAATTTCCCTCGCAAAATTCGTGGCTAATTCGATTTTCCTAGTAAATTCCATCGCAAACCTCGTTTGCGAGGGAATCTATGATGAAAAATAGTTGTGAGGATGAAATTAGCGACGAAAATTATATAGCAGTTCCGTCGCTATACAGGTTTTTACTAGTAGTTCTGGTTTTTTCTAGTAATTCTAAACTTAGGTTTTCATGATATTTGTTGGATTTTGATGTTGTTGAATCATGGATTATATGTTTGTTTTGATGTTGGATAAATTTCATTGGTTGGCTTAGTGTTGGAAATTATCAAGTGAGTGTGTGGTAATACTTGAAAAATTGATGAACCTAATAGGCTATCAATCAGCCATGCCATGAAAATTCATGTAGGAGAGGTGTTTGATGTTATGTCAATGAGAGTTAATATGTGTTAGATGGTGTATTGTTGAATGACCTTCATGGTAGCCATTGGATAGCTTGGAATTTTAATGAAACCATGTAGACTACCATTCGGCCACCGTATATAAAAGCATGATGGAAGTGTACTAAAATGTAGTGTTAAGGATGGTTATTTATACACTAGGTATTGTAGTGTTAAATGGGTAATGTAGTGATCATTGGAAGCATATAAATGTGTGATGGCCAAAAGAAAATTCTAGTAAAATTCAATATTGTCCGCCATTTTAGAAAATTAATTTCCAGAGTTATATACTTTCAAATGGGGCAAACGATATATCAGAAGCCAAAGATGTCTAATTTCTACCATTAAAATTTCAAGTCATTTTGGTGAAGATTTAGATTTTATATGATTTTTGGAATACAAGCAATTTTTCTTGAACTCAACTCACCAATTTTCAAATTTTGGGCAATGTTTTGACTATTGATGAAATCCTTTTGTTCTATGATCCAATACAAATAAATGGATAGGGATATTGCATTTTAAGATTTGAAATGGGCATGTGTTGTTACGGAATTATCAGTTAGGGAGAAGAGTATCAGAGTGAAAGGATGTCCATCTTGGGCTGTAGACTATGTAAAGTAGGAATATGTTGAAATTGTGTAAAAGGAGAATACGATTGTTGTTGTATACATGTAAGTAGTTAGTTGTATACCAGAGTGACTAAGCTCGTTAGGACTCATATTGTAGAGCCACGTTGGCTAACTAACATTCTTGTTAAATACCCCACCTTGGGTATGTGTTGAGCATGCAAATAATAAGATAGTTCTTGAGTTTTTCTCTTTAAGGGTACGCGTCCCTTATCAACTGGTGCTTTCGTTCGGTGGATTCACGACGGCAACATGCGGGTTCAAGAAGTTGTTGATGATTTGACACAGTATAAGGAAGACAGTAATCGGCGTTTTGAGCAGATGTTGGAGTTGATCGATAAGCGTTTTCAGATGATGGAGACTTCGTTTCGCGAGATGATGATCCAAACGTCGAAAGCGAATTCTGAGACACATTCTCCGGAGAGTTCGTCTCAACCTCATCGTGTTGTTCATCAACATACGTTGCATATGGATGATTCTCGTTCGGTTTTAAAGTTTGTTAAAACTGAAATTCCCAAATTTGATGGGAAGGAACCTAATACATGGATTTTTCAGACATCATTATTCTTCAAGATACATCAAGTTCCAGAGAATTTGAAAGTAGAGTTGGCTGGCCTGCGTATGGATGGAGCAGCAGCAGATTGGTATCAATGGGTTTTTCGGAGCGGCTTCATCAATTCTTGGGAAGAGTTTAAGGTTGCTGTTGGCCAGAGATTTGGTCCATCTCAGTATAAAGATGTTCGTGGTGTGCTCTCCAAATTGTTGCAGACCGGATGCTTGAAGGATTACATGGCAGATTTCCAAAAGCTCATGAATCAGGTATCTAATATTAGTGATGATTTGTTGATGACATTTTTCATTTCGGGTTTACAAGCTGATCTTCAAGGGGCTGTTCAATTGAGAGGGCCTTCTTCACTCCATAATGCTATGCAATTGGCAATTGCATATGACAGCCACCATGTGGAATTGCGTTCGTCAGTTTCTAATGTTCCGAAGAAACCTTTTTATCGTTCTCATTCCACGGGAACGATGGAAAAACCATCACATAGTGCACAATTGGCTTTACCTGCTTCTACAACTTTACCTGCTTCTACCACTTTACCTGTCAAGAAACTGTCTCCAGAAGAGTTGCAAAAAAAAAGAGATTTGGGTATTTGTTATACATGTGATGCCAAGTGGAATACAAAACATCGTTGTCCAGCAAAGATGTTGATTTTAATAGGAGAACCTGAGGATTCAGATGTAGAATTAGAGGAGGAGATTGTTTGGGGAAAAACAGAACCAGAGGGAATTAGGACTGATGCTGCCTTGCATTCTTTTTCGGGTCATGATGCTAAGTCTTTAGTATTATTGGCATTTGTGAAGGGGAAGGAAGTGCAGGTACTTATTGATTCAGGCAGTTCCCATAATTTCATTAATAGGGAATTAGCTGAAGCAATGCAGCTACCAATGGTGAAGTCTTCTAGGATGAGGGTTTTTATGGGAAATGGGGATTTCCTACTGTGTGAAAAGAAATGTCCTCAAGTGCCTTTGCTCATTCAAAGTCATGTTTTTCACACTGATTTGCATGTTGTGGATTTAACTGATTTAAGTATCATTTTAGGAATGCAGTGGCTTGTTACTTTGGGCCGTGTCACTCACAATTATGGTGACCTTTCCATGGAGTTTTCTTGGCAGAATGAAATGGTGTTGTTACAAGGTGTTCATTCTCACATAGAATCAGTTCCAGCAAGCAAGGGAGAAGCTGTCTGTAATACATTGACCTTGCAAAGGTCAGCAGCAGGAGACACTGAGGTACACTCTGATTTCTTATTGTTGAAAAATAAGGTTCCTGCTGCATTGTGGAACATCTTGGTGTGCCGTCAAAGGGTATTTGATATACCGAAATCCTTACCTCCTTTTCGAGACTTAGATCATGCTATTCATTTAGTTGATGAGTGATAACACATATTTTGTTACACTTATTTGTTACTCTTGATTAGTATTTTTAGGATTTATTTGAATAAAATAATGATTGTTAGAGTTAATTTAGGTTTTTAGTTTTTAATTGGGTTTAATTTATTTTCGTCAGAATTTTTCAGCTTTACGTTACTTCTGTATTTTGGCCATATCTCGGTCCATAGTTGTCGGATTGACTCCGTTCTTGTTGGGTCTTTCAGATAACACAGAGAGCTACAATTCTTATGCAGAGCTCTAAGCCCAATTCGGACTAGAAGCTGGTTGATTTCGGACACCAAGTTGGACGCGTTTTGCTGAAGTTTTGTTTGACTATTGGGCTTGTAATTTAAATTAAAACCCAATTACTTAAGTGGCCCAAAGCCAAGTTTTATTGTTTCATTTTATTTTATTCGGTTTTTATTTTATGTTTGGGCTGAAGCGATGAAACCCTAGCCGTCCTGCGTGACGGCTATTTAAAGGGGACTCTAGGAAACCCTTGGTAGTCAGTTTTTACAACAGAGAAGTTCTCTCTGAGTTTTTATTCAATTGCGTTCTTCATCTTTTTTCTTCTTCTTCTTCTTTTTATTTCAATTATGTTTACCTTAGCCATGCAAGGCTAAGAACCTTTTAATCAACCTAAGGGTAATGGATTCCATGGATTGGTCTTGAGGATCTGCGTTTAATTCAAATCAGTTTTGTTTCCCTTCCCAACTCAGATTGATATCGTGCGATCGTGGATATTCAATCTGAGGTTCGCGATTGCGATTATGGAAAGGGATTAATCATCAGATTTGATGATTAGGTTGATTGACCCTATGACCTTAAATCAAGCGGGCTGATACTCTGCGATTGTATGAGTAGAAGCATCGTCTTTGATCAAATGCTAAGCGATCGCTTAGAGAGGGTTGTCAATTGGAAATAAGGATTCTGATCCGATTGACAAATCAATCACGATTCTGATATCTTCTTATCCGAGGAAAGACGTCCATGAAACCCAAACCTTAGGTTGGTTATTTTTAATTACGAATTTTTATTCCAAATTTATATTCTGCCTTTTTAATTATTGAATCAAAATCCAAAACCCCCCTTTTAATTTTCTGTTCTCATAAGCGATTTTAACCAAAACAATTTCCTTGAGAGACGACTTAGGGTTTCCACTTTACTGCAAATTTTCTGAACCCTAAAGAATTAATTTTTAATTTGCGCGAGTTCGACAACTCGTGTCAAATTTGGCGCCGTTGCCGGGGAAAATTGCATCGGTCTAAATCGCTTTCTGATTCTTGATCATCTTCTTTTTCATCTTCATATTCTTTTTCTTTAATTTTCGTTTTTGAAAAAAAAAAAGCAAAAAAAAAATAAAAATAAATAAATCAATCAAAAAAAAAAATTGGGGAAATCGGTAAAACTTCAGTTTGAGCGATTGGTTCCAGGACGTATCGGGTATTTCTGAACTTGTTCAACTTGCTCTGATCGCTCTGAAAATTGATGAGCTGAAGGAGACTATCATCCCTGTCAAAAGTTGTGAGGCTCTGCCTCACAAATCAGGCCCTGGTTTTGCCAAATTCCTTTGTTTACTATTTTATTTTATTTTTCGAAAAAAATTTATTTGATTTTTGAATCCGTAAGGTCAATTAGAGTTTAGGAGAGTTGGTCCCATAGCATTCTGAGTTCATTTAGTATTTTTTATAGATTTATTTTTGCTTCTGTTTGCTATGAATCCAATTTTTCACCCTACAGATGTTTGTTCTTCCTTTCCAGACAGCGGTTTCCAAGTTGATCAGTCTGTTGCTGCAGTTTTTCCTGCAAAGCCACAATACCAGCAGATGCAGCAGCAGCAGCAAAACAATCCTTTCTCTAATGCATATAATCATGGTTGGAAAAATCATCCAAATATCAATTGGAATCAGAACCAGCAAAGTGCACCATTCCAACAGAGGCAGCAGTTTGCACCTTCTCAACAGAGGCAAAATTTTCAACAATTTGCACCTCCACAGCCAATGCAGCAGCAAGCCAGTAGCGATGGTCCTTCTTTGGAGGATTTAGTGAAGCAGATGACAACTATCAATCTGCAGTTCCAGCAGATTACTGAGTATTCCCTCCAGAATCTGCAAACACAGATTGGCCAGCTTGCAACGTCAATGAGTCAAAATCAACAAGCAAGTGGCAGCTCCCTTCCATCCCAAACAGTTCCAAATCCAAAAGGAAGCGGAAATGTGAGTGCTATTACTCTGCGGTCTGGCAAGCATATGGAGGAGCCAAACCACACTACTGCTGAGTCATCTAAGGGAAGTGACACTAGCTCCAAGAAGCAGAGCACTGATACATCTGATCATCTTGTTTTCTGCATTGATGTGATAGATGAAGTTGTTGAGGATTTTTCTCCTGAATTCCTTACTGATTTTTCATCTATTCATGGTTCTGATTTCTGTGATTGTAGTGATAGTCAAGAGTGCATTGTGTGTGCTGAAATAGCATCACATCTTTCTGGTTTTAACGATGCACTTATTGATGAATCTGATTCTGAGTGTGAATCTGCACTTTCTGAATTGCCTGCTGATATTATTGATGATCCTAATTCTGTTTCTGAGAATTTGTTTACAGGCATTGCTGCTGACTTGTTTTCTGCAGAATTTGCACCACCATTTACACCTCTTCCATCCAGTGAGCAGCCTCCGAAATTGGAGTTGAAGGTTCTGCCCGACCACTTGAAATATGCATTTCTTGAGGAAAATGAGCAGTTACCTGTGATAGTGGCCAAGAACCTTCTACCTGAGCAGGAGGTAAAGCTTCTGACATTGCTGAAAGAAAATAAAAAGGCAATTGGATGGACTTTAGCAGATAATGTGGGAATCAGCCCTTCCATGTGCATGCACCGCATTTTACTTGAAGGTGTTAAACCAGTGAGGCATAAATCAGGCTGTTTGATGCTGTTTATTCTCCTTAGGGAGTTCAGGGAGTTCTCTTCCCTCTTTTTCTTTTCTTTCTGTTATTTGCATTTTTATTTTTCTTTTCCTTTCTTTCTTTTAGTTTTTGACTTTTTCTTTTCTTTCTGTTATTTGCATTTTTATTTTTCTTTTCCTTTCTTTCTTTTAGTTTATGATTTTTTCATAGGTAGATTTTCCTTTTCTTTCTGGTAATTATTGAGTGGTACATAGAGTAGATATAGATCACAGTGTTTGATAGCATAAATCTGTTGGGCTTTGATCTCGATTCTTGGATTACAACTACCTGTTGATTGATTCTGTGTTGTTGATTGCATGACTTGGTTTACCCTTGTGAGGTTTTGAGCCTGCATACATGGCATATCTTTTGGCCATGCTTTCTTTCTTGTGTGTTTCTGCTCTTGATTGTTGTCCTCTAGAACTTGCTCTTGTTCTTTTTGAAACTGCATTTTTCACTTGCATGAATGAACATGATTGAGGCATTCTTTCTTTTCTGTACCCACTTTAGCCAGATAGCCGTCCCTTATATTATTATCCCTTGGTGAGCCCCTTTGAGCCTTTATATCTTTTATTTCTTAAGCCGCATTACAAGCCTAAGTGAAAAACCAATTAATTCCACACCCTGGAGTTTTACTGAGCATTGGTTTCATTGTGATGTTGTGTTTAAGTGTGGGGGTTTGCCCGAGACGGACAAAAGTTTAAGTGTGGGGGGTGACTATCTGATTCATTTCTGCTATGTGGTTTTACTTCTTAAAAAAAAAAAAAAAAACAAACAAACAAAAAAAAAAAAAAAAAAACAAAAACAAAAAAAACAAAAAAAAACAAAAAAAGTGTTTATCTTTTCAGTATCTTTGTTTTATGTTCTTAGTTTAGTTCTTAACTTTTGCTCTTTGTAAAATTCTGGGGTGTTTAGCTTTCTCTTCCATATTCATCCATACCTTTACCTCAGTCCCATTACAACCCTGCATAAAGCCCTCTTGATTTGTGCATGCATGTGTTATGAGCAGTGGAGAAGTAGAACTTGAGCAAGCCTATGGTAGGATGATTTTCTTGAGTTGATTTGAGTGATATACTGAATTAACTGATACACTTGAGAGAAAAATTGAGAGCATCTTGTGAGGAACCATTTTTATGCAGTTAGCAGTTGCAGTTGAAGTTAGCAGGTCTTGTGATTTGAGATTAGGGAATTTTTTCTGTCCTGATTGATTTATCTGTAGAAGACTTGTGATCTTTGTATATTTTCTGTATGCTTGGTAATTGTTAGAAAGGATTGGTTGATCTTAGTATTTACTTTCAATTTTAGTTTTTGCCCAGGAGTGCAAAAAGATAAGTGTGGGGGAATTTGATAACACATATTTTGTTACACTTATTTGTTACTCTTGATTAGTATTTTTAGGATTTATTTGAATAAAATAATGATTGTTAGAGTTAATTTAGGTTTTTAGTTTTCAATTGGGTTTAATTTATTTTCGTCAGAATTTTTCAGCTTTACGTTACTTCTGTATTTTGGCCATATCTCGGTCCATAGTTGTCGGATTGACTCCGTTCTTGTTGGGTTTTTCGGATAACACAGAGAGCTAAAATTCTTATGCAGAGCTCTAAGCCCAATTCAGACTAGAAGCTGGTTGATTTCGGACACCAAGTTGGACGCGTTTTGCTGAAGTTTTGTTTGACTATTGGGCTTGTAATTTAAATTAAAACCCAATTACTTAAGTGGCTCAAAGCCAAGTTTTATTGTTTCATTTTATTTTATTCGGTTTTTATTTTATGTTTGGGCTGAAACGATGAAACCCTAGCCGTCCTGCGTGACGGCTATTTAAAGGGGACTCTAGGAAACCCTTGGTAGTCAGTTTTTACAACAGAGAAGTTCTCTCTGAGTTTTTATTCAATTGCGTTCTTCATCTTTTTTTTTCTTCTTCTTCTTCTTTTTATTTCAATTATGTTTACCTTAGCCATGCAAGGCTAAGAACCTTTTAATCAACCTAAGGGTAATGGATTCCATGGATTGGTCTTGAGGATCTGCGTTTAATTCAAATCAGTTTTGTTTCCCTTCCCAACTCAGATTGATATCGTGCGATCGTGGATATTCAATCTGAGGTTCGCGATTGCGATTATGGAAAGGGATTAATCATCAGATTTGATGATTAGGTTGATTGACCCTATGACCTTAAATCAAGCGGGCTGATACTCTGCGATTGTATGAGTAGAAGCATCGTCTTTGATCAAATGCTAAGCGATCGCTTAGAGAGGGTTGTCAATTGGAAATAAGGATTCTGATCCGATTGACAAATCAATCACGATTCTGATATCTTCTTATCCGAGGAAAGACGTCCATGGAACCCAAACCTTAGGTTGGTTATTTTTAATTACGAATTTTTGTTCCAAATTTATATTCTGCCTTTTTAATTATTGAATCAAAATCCAAAACCCCCCTTTTAATTTTCTGTTCTCATAAGCGATTTTAACCAAAACAATTTCCTTGAGAGACGACTTAGGGTTTCCACTTTACTGCAAATTTTCTGAACCCTAAAGAATTAATTTTTAATTTGCGCGAGTTCGACAACTCGTGTCAATGAGTCCAAGACTGTTAAGGTTAAACCTTATAGATATCCACATCATCATAAGTCTGAGATAGAGAGACAAGTTGTTGATTTACTTGCATCTGGTTGGATCCAACAAAGCCATAATGCTTTTTCATCACCTGTCTTATTAGTTAAGAAACAAGACAATACTTGGAGGATGTGTATTGATTATCGTGCTTTGAATGCAATGACAGTTAAGGATGCTTTTCCTATTCCAACCATTGATGAATTACTTGATGAATTGTTTGATGCAAAAGTATTTAGCAAATTGGATTTACGTTCAGGGTATCATCAAATCAGAATGAGAAGTGAAGATATTCATAAAACAGCTTTTAGGACACATGAAGGACATTATGAATTCAAGGTAATGCCCTTTGGATTGACTAATGCACCTGCTACCTTCCAAGCATCCATGAACAGAATTTTTCGGCCATTTTTGAGAAAGTTTGTGGTGGTTTTCTTTGATGATGTGTTGATCTATAGTCCTTCATTACAAGCTCATGTCCATCATTTGGAGACAGTTCTGCAATGCTTGATAGACAATGCTTTTTATGTTAAACTTAGTAAATGTGAGTTTGGAGTTCATGAAGTCTTTTACTTGGGCCATTTTGTGACTGTTGATGGGGTTCAGGCAGACAAAAAAAAATAGAGGCTATGGTTGATTGGCCTATTCCTCAATCTATTAAACAATTACGTGCATTCCTTGGCCTCACGGGTTACTATAGGAGATTTGTGAAGGGATATGCATCTTTGGCTCATCCTTTAACTGAGTTACTCAAGCAAGTCAAGTTTAATTGGAATCCAGAAGCTGCTACTGCCTTTGTTGCCTTAAAGGAGGCTATGTCTACCACCCCTGTGTTGCAATTACCTGATTTTTCTTCTTCTTTCACTGTGGAGTCTGATGCTTCCAAATTAGGGGCTGGTGCTGTATTGTTGCAAAAAGGCAAACCCGTTTCATTTTTTTAGCAAAAAGTTTGGTCCAAGGTTGGCAGTGTCTTCTGCTTATATACGGGAATTGTATGCCATCACAGAGGCTATTAAGTGTTGGAGGCATTACTTATTGGGCTCTCACTTTGTGATTAAAACTGATCACCAAAGTTTGAGGGAGCTTTTGAAACAAACCATTCAAACTGAGGATCAACAGAGGTATATTTCTAAGTTGATGGGTTATAACTTTACAATTGAATATAAGTCTGGTCTTTCAAATATAGTTGCAGATGCTCTCTCACGGCAATTTCCAGAAGCAGAACCGGTTGTTTGTCATGCTTTGAGATCAGAACCGCTACTGGATGTTTGGTTGCAGATTAAGGAGGCTAACACGTTGGATCAAAAGTTATTAGCCATTCACAAAAGTATGGATGATGGTACTGCTCTCAGTTCTGATTTTTCCAGGAAAGATGGCATGATCTTTCATAAGGATAGATGCTATTTAGGATCTAATTCTGTCCTAAAGGCACTATTATTGACTGAAGCTCATGCTACTCCACTTGGTGGCCATGCAGGAGTACAGAGGACATTTTTGCGTTTGTCCACATCTTTTATGTGGAAACATATGAGACAAGATGTTAAGAGGTTTGTAACGGAATGCCATGTTTGTCAACAGATCAAGCATTCCACTCAGGTACCTATTGGTTTACTACATCCTCTGCCAATCCCTCAAGCTATTTTTGATGATTTGACATTGGATTTTATAATTGCACTCCCGAAATCAAATGGTTGTACAACCATACTGGTGGTAGTAGATAGGTTGTCTAAATATGGCCATTTTGGTCCATTACCTACAGCTTATACAGCAGTTATGGTGGCTAATCTGTTTTGTGAAATGATAGTGAAACATCATGGTTTCCCAAGATCATTGGTGTCTGATAGGGATCCCATTTTCATGAGCAAGTTTTGGCAGCAATTGTTTCAGCTGAGTGGAACCAAATTGCATGCTTTTTCAGCCTATCATCCCCAATCAGATGGGCAGTCCGAGGTTACTAATAGATATCTAGAACAATACTTGCGTGCCTTTTGTTCTAAGCAGAATAACAGCTGGTTTAGGCATCTATGTTGGGCTGAACTTCATTACAATACAGCCACACATTCTGCCATTAACATGTCACCATTTCAGGCCGTTTATGGGAAAATTCCAACTCTGATTCCACAGTACAATACTCCTTCAGTTTCCATTGAGGCAGTTGATGTGATGTTACAACAAAGAGATCAATTATCGGCTTACTTGAAGAATCAATTACAAAGAGCTCAGCATAGGATGAAATTACAAGCAGATAGACACAGACAGTATCGCATTTTTCAGGTTGGTGATAAAGTTTTGATCAAACTACAACCCTATAGACAGATATCGGTTGTGAAACGTACAAGCCATAAGTTGGCTAAACGTTATTTTGGTCCTTATTGTATTGAAAAGGTGATCAGTCCTGTTGCATATCGTGTAACCTTGCCATCTGGGAGCTTAATTCATCCCACATTCCATGTGTCTTCATTGAAATCGTTCCACGGTTTAACACCACCATGTCATGAGCCTTTACCAATTCAGAGTGTTGCGAATAAACCTCTTCAGGAACCAGTTTCCTTGTTGGCTTCCAGGCATGTGTAGCAAAATGGTAAACAGGTTCTTCAGTTTTTGGTGCAGTGGTCTGCAACGGTCCCTGAAGATGCAACATGGGAAGATGTAGATGCTCTTCGTCAGGCTTATCCACAGTTACACCTTGAGGACAAGGTGACTCTCAAAGGAGGGGCTGATGTTACGGAATTATCAGTTAGGGAGAAGAGTATCAGAGTGAAAGGATGTCCATCTTGGGCTGTAGACTATGTAAAGTAGGAATATGTTGAAATTGTGTAAAAGGAGAATACGATTGTTGTTGTATACGTGTAAGTAGTTAGTTGTATACCAGAGTGACTAAGCTCGTTAGGACTCATATTGTAGAGCCACGTTGGCTAACTAACATGCTTGTTAAATACCCCACCTTGGGTATGTGTTGAGCATGCAAATAATAAGATAGTTCTTGAGTTTTTCTCTTTAAGGGTACGCGTCCCTTATCATGTGTCCTTTTGGAATAAAGGATAAGGAATGATGTTTAATGGAGAAAAGCATTGAAACCATAACATGTATCATTTTTGAAATTTGACTCAAAATAAAGTGTAGGTGTCTTGTGTGTTGAGTCTAGGAATTGAAAGATGTTGATGGCTTGAAATGATTTGTTGTTCATTTGTAAAAGATATTGAGGAACTAAGATTACTGGTGAAAAGTAGTTGAAATAGCCATTTATAATATTTTTGTATTATGGAAAAAATGACATGAACAAAGTGTTGAGTTTCATGTTTTGTGAGACTTGGAATGTCAAGTTAATTGTTGATTGTTTGATTGTGTAGCTTGAGATCAAGTGATAATTTGATGTTGGATCAAGCATTGAAGAAAGATAGTTGAGAATGTTTGGATACTTGACTTGGAGGAATATTGGGTAAGTCCTTGAATGTGTTTGATTGTTGATGAAATAGCCATTATGTAAATGGTTTTCATTGAATTCATTGTCCTTATTGAATTCATGACCTTTGTATAGGTAACTTGTGAAAAAGGTGTGTTGGATGCCTTACTTGCGTGACAAGAAAGCTTGGCAAGGAGGAAGTTTGATTAAGGTAAACCTTTGGACCCTGAGGTTAATCCCCTTGTGTGTTCTACCATGCTTCATTGGGAGAAATCGTTAAATGATGTGATGTATGATAGTGATTTAAATAGTATGTTCGTGCATTGGTATGATATGATGGTGAAATATATATATATATAAGCTATATTATGTATGTATGATTCTTTGACCAGTAAAATTGGGGCTTCCCATGGAGCAAGTCTTGTGTGGGTTGCCAGGTGGTGTTAGACCTAAGAGAAGGCTATATATATATATATATATATATATATATATATATATATATATATATATATATATATATATAGATTGCTCTTGCCAGTCCTATTGGATCCGAGATAGGTTACCTTGGAACAATAGTCCATAATGGATGGTTGTTGGTAATTCCATCGGATATGTGGTAATGGATAAATATATAATGGCTTGATTGCCAGTGGATATCCTATGATGGATAAATTGATGATATACTATTCTATTGATATTATATATGCACATTGAGTGAACTGTTGGGTGGAGTGATCTCTAAGAACCCTTGATTTACTGAGATTGTTTTCTCACCACGTGTTTGGGGACCACATTTCAGGTATTACTACTGATGGAGTTGGAGCTTCACAAGGCAAGAAGCTCGAGTAGGCTTGTCGAGGATTATAATTTTGATATGCATGACATTGATGGTTATGTATTGGGCTTGGATTATATGACGTAATTCCATGTAATATGATTAGCCTTTATATTTTGAGAGATTTGTATAGTATAAAAGAGTTATAATATGGAATATGATATTTGGTGTAATTGAAATGTTAATTGTAATTGTGTAGTCCGATATATAATGAATGGACATTGAGTTATTGTTGGACTTATGTCATATATGTGGTATTTGTAAAGGTTTGTATATCTATTGATGTCAAACTTGTAAATGTTATAATAATCCTTATTTGACGGGAGATATTATATATTTTGAGATGTACATCAATGATTAAATGCCATGATTATGGATTTGACGTATAAAAGGATGAGACATATGTTGGATTTATGACATTGTAGGGAATAATATGTATAAATGGTTAGTTTATGGGAACCTTAAGCCTGGAGCCTTGATGTGGAAATCCATTGATGGATTAGGTGCTTAAAGTCTTGGGATGGCTATGTTCTTGTATAAATTATAGTGAATGGTCAATTAGGTGAATAATGAGCTTGAGAAATGTTTAGGCAACATTTATGCAGTGAAAAAAAAAATTTATAGTTGCTGTCACAAGAGTAATTGATTACTCGCTGCTAGTAATGGCTTTTCCTTAACTGGACAAGATTAACACAGTTTAGTAAAATGGACATAACATGAGTTAGAAAACTCCAAATTGAATGAGATTTTGACCTACGTGAAGCTAACACATAGGGATATTACCCTATAAAATCTTAGAGTCATTGGATATGTGGATTGTAACACCCCGTATATATCCGGTAATGTTATCATACTATCGTATTAAGCAGCGCTTAATTAAAAATGCAGAATATCTTTTTCTTTTCAATTATGATGTCATTATCATTACCAACTTTCTTCTTACTCAATTAATAAAACATCGCCTGTATGTAATTGCAATAAAACAGCTAACTGAAATACCTCATAACATAGATAATATAAGTGTGTCTCTAGAAATCACGGGACTACCACAAGTAGGCCGGACCAACTAGCAGGTTATACAACTCCAATATAAAAGTACTGACATAAAGTGTCATGGACAATCCCCATGCTCACTCAAATAAGGCAACAAGCCCAACATCAGACTCAACAACAACATAATCATAAATAGCGGGAAACATAACAGCATCCAAATCCAGTCATGGCAGCAATACAACATAATATCATAATCAGCTAAGCTCTGGTCTCCTGCCACCAGAGGCATCAGTCACCATACTACCTGAACCTGAAATAAGCATTCCCCAAACGTGGGGTGAGATCTCTAAACAAGAAATCTCAGTAAGACAACGGGTCCTCAAAGATCTTCCACCCCAAGTTCACTTACATGTGCAATATAAGTTCAAAAGCAGTTTATCATCATCAGTTCTAAAATAGTGCAATGCAGCAGATAATCATGTCATGTGTGTTAATTCTATTCTACTGGCCAGAGAAATGCAGGATTTATATTCGCCAAATACCCACACATAGTGCAAGACGCCACTTGCATCCACCCCGGATCACCGTCTTGTATGACGCCACATACTCATGCTTACCGTCAAGATGGAACAACACATGCATATTAAAAGCCATTACACATAAAGCTCAACAACATTTCAAATATTCAAAGCATGTAACACAGCATGCATATAAGCATACCCCCATGGGACATGGTGGAACCACAACATGGCTAAACCGAGGACACGAAAGCTTACCTTGCAAGCTAACACCCAAAGCCAAGAGTCCACAGCTCAAAGTCCAAACACAGCAGATTCACAATCTGTTATGGACCAACAATATATCAATAACATGCACCGCAAGCATACAATATTAAGACAACGCCTTTCCATTACGTTTTACGTCTTAAGGCTTCTCACCAAGCCATAAGCCCTTAATCATACGATTCTGACTTACATTAAATAATTACAGAAGTTTAACTTCCTCAAACTAGGGTCCACAAACCCATAGATCAGTTCTGGATGAACAGTACGCCACTGTTCCTCGCAAACCCAGAATATCCGGATATTCCTTGGGGACATATCCGGATATGCAATATCCGGATATCTCACTGACCATATCCGGATATACAATATCCGGATATTCAGATTCTCATATCCGGATATCCAAATCCCATATCCGGATATCACATATCCGGATATTTCTCGGGCAGATATCCGGATATTTCACGACAGAATGCAGAAACTGCATTTCGTGAAGATATTTTTCCAAGGTTGGGTTTTTACCGATTTTAAACACTTAGACATGCATTTCTAGGTGTGTTTGACCAACCCCAACATTAAGTTATCATCTTTTAGCCTTTACATACATCAAGCTTCCATTTTTAAGCATAAAAACTCAAGTTCAAAGGTTGAACCATTCACCCAAGCACAACCAGCAAACAAAGGGTGCTCTTGGAGCTCACAAGATCACTCCAAGGTTCTGACCAGGACAGGATACGAAAATGGAGCAACAAGGTGGGATCTTTACTTCACAAGGTAGCTTCTTGGAGCATCAAGCGCCAAGAAAATGAACCCCTTCACCCCAATTCAGAACACAGCTCCCAAACACCACCAACACAGTGGACACCACTCAGAAACAAACCCTCACACTCAACCTCAAGGGTCATTTTTACTCAAGTAAGGCATTTTGATGAAGAAAAGGCTTCAAGCTCACACAAGGAGGCACCCAGGAAATGGAACAGTGCTCAACAACCTGACCAGCCAACACTCACGCTCAAAAATCTGTTTTCTAGGGTTGAGTGCCCTTAAAGAGAGTATTTATAGCCCAAACACACTTAAACACACAGTATTAACTTTAATTGCTACGCTTAAGATTTTAATCCCAAACTTTGGATTCTTAACCTACTCAATTTTACAGGAATTATCTTATTTTTCTTATAATTTTCAGAGCATCTTTCCGGTACGCGCTTTTCAAAGCTAGTACCCGGTTTCTACCACCAGTTCTCATTATTTGGACTTGAAACTCGTTTTACAAGTCCTACATATTATTCTGGTAATTATCATGCACTTATTATAATTTTCCGGGATACTTTTTCGGTACGCATTTATACCGACTAGCAGAACCGGTATTTGCACTTTTCTTCCGAAAAGCGACTTTCAGCATCATTACTCACTTACTATAATTATTAAAGCCTCATAATAATTATTAGGGTCAATTATGGAATCATTTCTTATTTTCTCATAATTTATTAATTAAATTTATTAATTAACGGTGCGGGTTCTTACATGGATCATTCCCAATTTAATTTTTAATGTTGCTGCCTTTTTTCGGATTAATCAATTTGAAGCAGGCAGTTTGCGATAAAGGAGACTTCAATTTGGAGTGAGGAGATTCCGTGGAAGAGACTTCTTTGTGTAACGAGGAGATTCTACGGTAACAGTGCTAAGATCACACCACTAGACAAAAATGAGTCAACACACTGAAACAAAGGAGATACTGTTGCGATTACGACAAGTATACGGATTGTTTTAAGTAATAAGGTAGTGAGAAAGAGTATCGTTCCACGAGGATTAAAGCACCAAGTACTATTATAACTATTCCCTTTAATTTGGACAATCCAATTTGGTTTAAAGAATAAATTTTGAATTAAAATAAAAATAAAAGAACAAAAAATAATTGCAAGAACAATTAAAGAACATGCAAGATCTTTTAAAGAACGATTAAAGAACTATGATAAAGAACTATAGTCAAGGTACACTTCACCTTTGACCCCCCTTATTAATCTAAATTAATTCTTATAATCAATTATTTCAATTATTCAGAAAATTCATCTTCTTTAAATTAATTGGTTAAACCCTAATGTCTTAGTGTATTTAACCCTTCAATTCAATTAGAATTCTAATGTCTTAGTAATCCCTCTTGAATTAAGTATTAAGTTCAATGAATTAAGAAATCTGCAATTCATACAAGCCTATGTCTAGATCATGCACAAATTATTATTTTATCCCAGTCTGAATTAAAACCCTAATATGTCTATTGTGAGCTCTGATCCTCAAAGCCCTATGAGAGTGATCAATTCTAATAAGGATATAGAAATTTCATTCAAGTTAAAATAAAACTAATTTAAATAAAATAATTACAAAAATAATTTAAATATCAAAAGGGTTCACATCAGATCTATGACCCTAACTATAATAGAAAACTAATCAGACATAGCTGGCTTAAACAAAACAAAGAAATAAAAATAATTATAAGAAGTCATAAAGAAGAAGAAGAAGAATCAATGTTGCTCAATCTTCTTCAAGCTTCTCTCTCTGAAAGTCTTCTTCTCTCGCTCTTGCCTCCACCTCCTCTATTGTAGAATGTGCCCCCTCTATGTCTCCAAGAGTTGCCTTTTTATAGTGATGAAATCATATCTTTTAATTTTCCATAATATCTTCAATGATATTTTCACTAGAATCTCCAATCATATCTTTAATCCAATCCTTCAAATCTTCCCCTTTATATTTAAAGGGAAAATTTCCGTAAAAATATTCAAGGAAAGATTCAATAGATCTTCTGTGAAATATATGATTCTGAAATCTAAAGCAAATCCACTTGAGCTTTCCAATTTATCTCTTTATTGATGAAAATTACTGCAAAATATAAGAATTTTATGATAATATTATTGAGAATAAAATAAAAATTTAATTATAATTCTCATAACTTTTAAATCAATTTCATGCTCATATTAACCTTTAATATCTAATAAATTGGAGGCTCATCAAATAATTCCCAGATTTAAACATTGTTGTCCTCAACAATAAACTAGAATAAACACTATGAAGTAGGAACGTAACTTTATGAAAAGAGACATATAAAATTCAAGCATAACATTGCATTAAACAAATAATTTAGAGCAAAAACTCATGAGAGTACTATGCTAGGCATGAATGATTTTCAGTGTTGAGCATTTCAAACAAAACTTTTCAGTTTCAAAAAGGAAATTAGGATCTAACTTGAATACCCCTCACTAAGATAACAATACACTCATCACTCAAGTGTTTGGGGTATAATCTCTCAATCCATCAGTGCAATAGCACTACCATAGGCTTGATCTTATTCTTAAGTTCCTAAAGATGAGGAAGATAGATAACTTGCAGAAATTAATCACAAGGTTTTTTCAGGGCTATAACACGACCTAGTTTATGGGTAGTAATATTTGGAAAGTAGTTAATTTTATTGTGTGAGATTGAAACACATTTAATTCAATTCAAGGCTCAGTTAACTTTCAAACAATGATTTCACTACTTCTTTTCAATGTATGATTTTTATTCCTTTTTCACCATCTTTTTCTTTCTTCTTGCTAATAATTTATAGCATAAATTTTCTTTCACAATTTCTTTCTTTTTCTTTTCACATCATCTTTTCAGACAAATTTCTTTTTCCTTTGAGGTACTATTTTTCATTTTATCACTTAACTTTTAATAGATAATTTCACCTTGAATTTTCCTTGATAAGTATTTCAATCTCGTTCAAGGGTGAGTCAACAGGAATATAAGCTAAGTAATTTATGGGAAATTAAATAAAAATCAGTCTAAGGCTCAAAGAGGCTAGCAATGGAAAAAAAAATCTTTTCAGGTGGACTACTTGGCCAAGTGGTTAATAAGAACAAAAGTGCCTTTATCATTTCAATTCATGCATGTATCACAGAGAAACAAATCAAGTTCTAGAGTATGACTACAATGTGGTCTCTAAATTTTTTTTAATTGTTTAGGCTCAAACCTCACAAGCTATGGTTTCAAGCTAGAATCTAATCCCAATCCCCACATCAAAGTATTATCTAAAAAATTCTCAAAAAGAAAATCACACAAACGAGCAGTCATATTTTCTGGATAATACTCAATGCAATGTCATGACAGAAAAATCATTATGCATTCTCACAGTTTCACTTGTGCCTACTAGAGTTTATTCAAGTTTATTAACCAATTCAGCTCATGTTATCTTCGAAAAATATTCAGAGATACCAATACCAGTAGAATAAGATTTGAAAACTTAAAAAAATAAAAGGTAAAATAAAATTTAAAAAAGATTGAGATATCTCCCCTGAATTTGAAGATTCTGTTAGGTGTCCCTCTCTTGGTGTCAGTTCCTTAGTCAAAATATATTATACACCCTACAATTCTCAGATTTAGAACATTGTTATCCTCAGCAATAACTAAACTAGATATAAGATGGATCTATTCTGCACATTAGGAACACATACACTAGTTGAAAACACAATAACATGAAAATACCAGCATCAGATAATAGAGTGAGTATGTATCTCAATACAGTACTAAAGGAAAAATAAATAAAATAAACAAAAATATAAAATAAAATAAAATAAATAATACGAAATAGAAAAATTGTTTGGGTTGTCTTCCAATTAGCGCTTATTTAACGTCATGAGCCTTACGCTGACAGATGATCGTGGCTTGTAGAAAAGAACCAAAGCTGGCTTTTTTCCCTTGGTCATAGTCATCTTTTTGGATTTCTTTATCTTGACCTTGGGTTTACTTTTCATTCTTAATAGATGAGGATTCTTGAGCATTGTTCTTCCATCTCCCTTATCTTCAACAAATTGTGCTTGTACATCTAAGGGAAATAATGTAAGTGATGAAGAATTAATTGTAAAATCAAGAAAACTTACCTGGTCTCCATCCACCTTGTGAATTACCTGATCTTTTAGCTCATCTACCACTACATTTGTGGTGGCCATGAATGGTTCTTCAAGAAGGTGTGCAAAAACAGGGTCCACGTCCATATCAATGATTGCAAAATTTTCTATGTACCCAAAGTTGCCCGCCTTCACTAATACATTTTCAGCAATATTAAGGCAATTGTAGAGTAATCTTCGCAGATCTTATATGACTTATTCCCATTTTGTCTAATAAGGTCATTGGCACTTGATTCACATTAGTCTCAACATCACATAAGGTTTGCTCAACATGTATGTCTCCCATGGGGCCAAGGGTGTTAGTGCTTCTGTCGCTGCATGCCTCAACTGAATTCACAAGATTAGCTTCCTTGCATTCTTCCTCATTTGAAGATCTCATCTCTAACTTCTCATAGTCTGCATCTTCTTCAGTTTTATACTCCTCCAATTCAAGTGTTTCATCATGCTTACCAAAAAAAAATTGTTTCATCATGAGAATGTAGGCGGGTAATTGCCATTGGAGAGGGGGTCTCTTCCCTATATATTACATCTTCTTGCTCTTCCTTTACTTCAAAATATTCTTCAACTTTAGATTCTTCTTCTGTAGCAGATTCCTACTCGGTTTCGAATGCTTTAGTAGTTATTGTCACATCCTGATCCTTCAAGTATGAATTTCCCTCAACGTCTTCAGTGAGTTGCTTGAGAAAAGGTGCGAAATTTTCTATATAATTCTCTTGAGTTATAATGGATGGATTCTCCTCAGCTTCTTGTTCTTGGCTGGTCCTTGAGTGCTTGTTATTCTTCGTAAACCATTCTCTCAATTAGCGCATAAATTTCTTTAGGTTTCCTAGTGTAAAGTGGTATTCCAGCTGCTAGATGTAATTATATTCTTGAAAGTGGGCACATACCGTTGTATAAAATGCGAACAAATTCTCAATCTTCAACTGGACATTTTCTGCATAATCTCTTAAGTCTACCCCAAGCTTGATATAAATGTGATACTTCCTTTTGTGCGAAGGAGTCAATCTGCTTTTTAGTCTTTGTGGCTTTGGATGGTGGAAAAAGTTTGCTCAGAAATCTGAATTATATGTCCTCCCATGTGGTGATGCTTCGTCGAGGTTGAGAATTCAACCACGTCTTAACTCTACCTTTCAGAAAGAAAGGAAACAAATGGACCTTAATGGAGTCTTCAGTAGCTCCGTCTATCCTTGTGCCATTGCAGAAATTCAGAAATTGATCTATTAGATTGTGAGGATCCTCTGCACTTCACCCCCAAATTTTTTTGCATATTCAATGTCGAGCAATTCTTCCTCCAAATCTAGTGGAATTTCAAATTGTTCAACCATGATGTTAATAGTATATCATAGGAAACAATTTTTTTTAAAATAAAATAAAATAAAAAAATAAAAACTGAAATAAAAAAAAATCAGATTAGTAAAAGAAAAATAACATCCAATCTCAAAGATCGAAAGCTATAAATAATATTGGCGTAATTTATTCCCCGGCACGGCGCCAAAAACTTGTTGCGATTACGGCAAGTATACCGATTGTTTCAAGTAATAAAGTAGTGAGAAAGAGTATCGTCCAATGAGGATTAAAACACCAAGTAATATTATACCTATTCCCTTTAATTTGGACAATCCAATTTGGTTTAAAGAATAAATTTTAAAAAAAATAAAAATAAAAGAACAAAAAATAATTGCAATAACAATTAAAGAACATGCAAGAACGTTTAAAGAACGATTAAGGAATTATAATAAAGAACTATAGCTACGATACACTTCACCTTTGATCCCCTTTATTAATCTAAATTAATTCTTATAATCAATTATTTCAATTGTTCAGACAATTCATCTTCTTTAAATTAATTGGTTAAACCCTAATGTCTAATCCAATTAGAATTCTAATGTCTTAGTAATCCCTCTTGAATTAAGCATTAAGTTCAATGAATTAAGAAGTCTGCAATTCATACAAGCCTATGTCTAGATCATGTACAAATTGTTATTTTATCCCAGTCTGAATTAAAATCTCAATATGTCTATTGTGAGCTTTAACCCTCAAAGCCCTATGAGAGTGATCAATTCTAATAAGGATATAGAAATTTCATTCAAGGTAAAATAAAACTAATTGAAATAAAAGAATTATAAAAATAATTTAAATATCAAAAGGGTTCATATCAGATCCATGACCCTAACTACAATAGAAAACTAGTCAGACATAGCTAGCTTAAACAAAACAAAGAAATAAAAAGAATTATAAGAAGTCATAAAGAAGAAGAAGAAGAATCAATGTTGCTCAATCTTCTTCAAGCTTCTCTCTCTGAAAGTCTTCATCTCTCGCTCTTGCCTCCTCCTCTATTGTAGAATGTGCCCCCTCTGTGTCTCCAAGAGTTACCTTTTTATAGTGTTGAAATCATATTTTTTAATTTTTCATAATATCTTCAATGGAATCTTCACTAGAATCTCTAATCATATCTTTAATCTAATCCTTCAAATCTTCCCTTTTATATTTAAAGGAAAACTTTCCTTAAAAATATTCAAGGAAAGATTCAATACGATCTTCTGTGAAATATATGATTCTGAATTCTAAAGCAAATCCACTTGAGCTCTCCAATTTATCTCTTTATTGAGCAGAAAATTATTGTAAAATATAAGAATTTTTATGAGAATATTACTGAGAATAAAATAACAATTTAGTTATAATTTTCATAACTTTTAATTACTTTTAAATCAATTTCATGCTCATATTAACCTTTAATATATAATAAATTGGAGATTCATCATATACCTTAAGCCCTGTGCAACAAGGGCTATAAATTTATTTTAAAAAAGAACAATGATGATTTGTTTCATTCCAAACAACGATGATTCTTTAAGTTTCCATGTATCCTATTGCTCCGAAAAAATTACGGCTATATATTACTAAGACAACGCACACTATTAAACATGCAGCATGCCGATGGCAAGTTTTAAGTGTTTGCACCCAACAACGAAACTTGTAAAAATAATGTATAGCATTAATATTGGTAGCCGCTTTGATCCTTAGTACATACAAACTTGTATACATAATCCAACATATAAGAAAATGCAGTAAAGTCGTCACTCCAGAGCTGAACATCATTCTAAAATATTATTTTGTGTGGCAAGAATTTATTGAGGCTCTTGAGAAGACCATAGGCGAAAAGGCTTGGAAACATCAATTGACGCAGCAAAGAAAATGGAGATTATTCATTATTCTTCGTACCACTGTTACGGTTTCGCTCTCCACACAAGTCCAAATGTGTATCACATTTAAAGACTAAAACAAGCGCGAAGAAACATGAAGAGCTGTTAAAAGAAACTGAAAGGGTTCTTAAAGCCTGTCTCTCACAATGAAAATTGTAAGCAGAAAGGCAAAGAGTCCACCGATCAGTGCATGATTACCGATGCTGCGACCCGCATTGTACGGAGGCCAATCATATTGTGGAACTTGTCCTGAAGCAGCCACCCCTATAAGCAAAACAACTAATAAAGCTATTAAAAATGTGAATTTGAGTGGTGAATCCATCATTGAAAGGCACTCAGCTGATTGAATGTATACAATTCTTCAACTGCTTTTTTGGCTTGAATATACATGGTTTATGTGGGTTATATATATAGTAGCATAGCCCGTGGACTTTTTTAAAATAATAGCCAAGTCCGTGGCTCGATATGTTGACATTATTTATTGAAACTTTGGAACCTTTATTTTAACAGATAAACTATTGTTGACTATGTACCCAAAAAAAAAAAAAAAATTTGTTAACCAAACAAGAAATAAACAAATAACAATAACACTACATTGCATGCATGCAATACGTGATAGAAGAGATTTGGTTAATTACATTCAGTGCTAAAAAGTACAAACTAAGTGCGAATTACAATCATATCTACAAATCTTTTAGAAAGAATAGTTCCTATCCGGATATCCAATATCCGGATATCTCTCTGGCAATATCCGGATATCAATATCCGGATATCCAGATCCCCATATCCGGATATCCAATATCCGGATATTTTACGAGCAGATATCCGGATATTTCGCGACAAAATGCAGTTTCTGCATTTTGCGAAGATATCCTTTCAAGGTTCCATTTTTAAAACTTAAACACGTTAAAGCATGCATTTTTATACCCTCATAGGTTTACATACCAGCTGGTTACTTGCTTAACCCATTTACATGCAAAGATATCACCTTTAAACCATTAAAACTCATGATCAAGGTTAGGCAGCTCACCCAAAGCTCAAAACAGATGCAAATGGTTGCTCTTGGAGCTCACAACCAGCTCTCAAGGTTCTGACTTGGTCCCAAAACGAAAATGACACACCAATGTTGGTTATTTCTTCACAAAGGAAGCTCCTTGAAGCTCACAATGCCACTTCAATGGCTCAACAACCCCCAACCTCCAAAGTTAGCAACAAACACTCTCCAAACAGATGTCACAAACTCAGAATGATACTCTCTACACCCCTCCAAAGCCAACTCTCACAAGCTACAAGTGTTTAAGAGAAGAATTTGTGAAGGAAATGGCCCCAAAGCTCAAGAACAAGATGAAGAAGCCATGGAATAGTGTTTAAGAAAACTGGTCAGCCACCCTCCACGTAGAGAATTCTGAATGCCTAGGGTTTTGTGCCTTAACAAGCCTATATATAGTCACTTAACCAATTAACACACAGTATTAGCTTTTATTGCTACGCTTAGCATTTTAATCCCAAACTCAGGATTCTTAACCTACTCAATTTTACAAGAATTATCATATTTTTTTATAATTTTCGGAGCACCTTTCCGGTACGCGCTTTTCATAGCCAGTATCAGTTTTTGGCACTAGTTCTCATTATTTTAACTTGAAACTCGTTTTACAAGTCCTACATATTATTCTATTAATTATCATGCTCTTATTATAATTTTCCGGGATACTTTTTCGGTACGCATTTAGCAGAACCGGTATCTGCACTTTTCGTCAGAAAAGCGACTTTCAGCATTATTACTCACTTACTATAATTATTAGAGCCTCATAATAATTATTAGGGTGAATTATGGAATTATCTCATTAAACTCATAATTAACTGATTAATTTCCTTAATTAACGGTGCAGGTTCTTACACTATGAGTTTTTCTTTATAATATTTTTTTCCATTTCTTCTTATCCTTGTATTTAGGGATGTAAATATGCTGGACTAGACTAGACTAGACATTATTCTAAATAGGTAATTGTTATTGTAACAACCCGCACCGCTAAATAAGTAATAAAATAACATTATCGATGTCGGAGCATGAGTTGGATTAATATTATGCATAATTATGATAAGATAACTATTTAGAAAGTCGAATAATGCTTAAAGTCGCTTTTCGAAAAAGTGCATATACCGGTTCTGCTTCGCGGTATAAATGCGTACTGATGAAGTATCCCAAAAAATTATAATAAAAATATAAATATTCCAAGAAAAATATCTAGGTCAATGATGTCAAGTTTGGAGTAAGAATAATGATTATTGATGTCAAAACTAATATCGACTACGTATAAAATGTGCACCGGCAAAATGCTGCGAAAATAATAAAAAAATATGATAATTCCTAGAAAAATGTCTAGGTTCAGAATATTAAGTCTGGTAATGAAATAATTAGCAGAGCTATTAGAACTAATACTGATGGATTAATTAAGTGCGCCTATAAATAGGAAATGCACACAACCCCATATCAGAATTTTACAGGTTACATAGGTGCTCTCCATTATTCATGGCTGAACCATATGCCCTCCTTTAGCTTCCATAATCTCCTTTGCATGAAAATCACCCATGATCTCATTTTTACTCTTGATCCTTCCTCTTCCACCTTGTAAAAATTTGAGAGGGAGCCTTGTGAGGGAGAAAGCCATCATTTTTGTGGGCTATAGCCTCTGTTTTGAGAGGTTTGGGGGCTGACTTCCTTGGTTAGGGGAGTGGAAGCCATTTCCTTGGCATTTGATACTTCAAGAAGCTATGTTATGGAGGAATGGACCAAGCTTAGTGAACCATTTTCGTGGCCTTGTAGTGATAGACTTGTAGTGTTGAGTAGAGAGCTTCAAGACACCTCTTTTACTCTATTTTGAGCCTTTGGGTATGCACCGCTACCTTTGTTCTTGAGTTTTCATGTAAAAGATCAAGTCTTGGCATCTTAAATGAGGAGATTAAGTAAATAACATGAACACTAGCCTAAATGGGCTTATATATGCATGTTTGAATGTCTGGTAACGTAAAAAATAAAGTCTTGGAAGGATATCTTCGCGAAAATGCAAAATTGCATTCTGTCGCGAAATATCCAGATATGATATCCGAATATTGATATCCAGATATGATATCCGAATATTGATATCCGGATATTGGGTCTGTGATATCCAGATATGGATATCCGAATATTGACCTTGTGATATCCGGATATTGATATCCGGATATGTTCCCGAGGAATATCTGGATATTCTGGGTAAGTCGTAGTTTGAGCCATTCTGTCCAAACAAAACTATGGCTTAGGTTTCTGGACTCTTAAATTGTTAGTATGAACCTCTGTAATGATGTAACTAAGTAAGAATCTATAATATTGAAGGCTCATGGCTTTGAGAGAAGCCTACGGCCATTAAACGATAAAGGAAACGTTGTCCTAATGCATAAAATTCTAGACTATGAATATTGATGATGTGAATGTTATGAAAACAGATCCTTGACTTTAATGGATGTAACACCCCGTGTATACCCGGTTTGTTAACATGTCATCATATTAAGCTACACTTAATTAAAAATTGCGGAATATCTTTTTCTTTTCAATTATGACGTCATTATCATTACCAACTTGATTACTTAATCATTTTGAAAACATCGCCTATATGTAAATTGCAAATAGACAGCTAACTGAAATACCTAAATATATAAATAACATAAGTATATCTCTAGTCACGGAACTACAACACGTAGACCGGACAAACCTGATAGTTTATACAACTCAAGATAAAAGTACTAACATCAAAGCGGCATGGACAAACCCCATGCTCACCAAATAAGGCAACAAGCCCAACAAGAGTCTCAACTCAAATATTATAATAATGACAGAAAACATAAACAGCATCCAATAACCAGTCATGTCAGCATACAACATAAAGTAATCAACTAAGCTCCGACCTCTTGTCGCCAGAGGCATCAGCCCCCAAGTTACCTGAACCTGAAATAAGCGTCTCCAAACATGGGGTGAGATCTCTAAACAAGAAATCTCAGTAAGACAAGGGGTCCTCAAGGATCTTCCACCCCAAGCTCACTTACATGTGCAATATAAGTCCAAAAGCAGTTTAACAATATCATTTCCAAATCAGTGCAATGCAGCATATAATCATGTCATATGTGTCAATACTATTCTACTGGCCAGAGAAGTGTAGGAATACGTCTATTACCCACACAGTACGCGCCCATTGCCATACCTACTGTAACGCCTGACCGCTTCAAGAATCAATGACTATCCCCACATACTAACACGAGACTTTTCAGTGTGCTTTTTCCTCACTCGCACACTTCCCGGGAAAACTTCCCAGGAGGTCACCCATCCCAGAATTGCTCCAAGTCAAGCACGCTTAACTGTGGAGTTCTTCCGATCCGGGCTACCGAAAAGCAGATGCATCTTGTTAGTATAGATAGTACCAATTAATTCTTATAAGCTACCTCAAATTGTGCAGTCTCATACCTGCACAGTCTTTGGAATCCCTCTCTTTCGGGTGTTGATTCGATTCATTCGTGCATGTAACCCCGCACTGGAAGCCTGTCAGGAGTCGCTCCTTGTCCGTGCATCTTTGCACTGGCGATCACTCCCCGCCCTCGTCAGCGCTCGGGATGTTACATGCCCACCAGCTTCCGCCTGGTTCGTCCTCGAACCACACCGTACTGGATGAGAGGCCCTGCTCTGATACCACTTGTAATGCCCGGCCACTTGCAAGAATCAATGACTGTCCCCACACATTAACACGAGACTTTTCAGTGTGCTTTGTCCTCACTCGCACACTTCCCGAAAAAACTTCCCAGGAGGTCACCCATCCCAGAATTGCTCCAAGTCAAGCACGCTTAACTGTGGAGTTCTTCCGATCCGGGCTACCGAAAAGCAGATGCATCTTGTTAGTATAGATAGTACCAATTAATTCTTATAAGCTACCTCAAATTGTGCAGTCTCATACCTGCACAGTCTTTAGAATCCCTCTCTTTCGGGTGTTGATTCGATTCATTCGTGCATGTAACCCCGCACTGGAAGCCTGTCAGGAGTCGCTCCTTGTCCGTGCATCTTTGCACTGGCGATCACTCCCCGCCCTCGTCAGCACTCGGGATGTTACATGATGTAAGAACCCGCACCGTTAATTAAGATATTTAAATTAATTAATTATGCAAAAATAGGAAATGATTCCATAATTGACCCTAATAATTAATTATGAGGCTTAATAATCATAATAAGTGATTAAGAATGCTGAAAGTCGCTTTTCGGAAGAAAAGTGCAGATACTGGTTCTGCTAGTCGGTATAAATGCGTGCCGAAAAAGTACCCCAGAAAATTAAAGTAAGTGCATGATAATTACTAGAATAATATGTAGGACTTATAAAACGAGTTTCAAGTCCAAATAATGGGAACTGGTGCTAGAAATCGGTGCTGGCTCTTAAAAGCGCGTACCGGAAAGTTGCTCAGAAAATTATAAGAAAAATATGATAAATCTCAAAAAATTATGTAGTTTCATAATCCAAAGTTTGGGATTAAAATGCTAAGCGTAGAAATTAAATCTAATACTGTGTGTTTTAACCCTTAAGTGGCCTATAAATACAATAGTTGGGCACAAAACCCTAGGTGTGTTTTTTGGAAGAAACTCAGCGGCTGAGTGTGGCTTCTCTTTAGAGTTTCTTGGAGTCCTAGCCTTCTTCTCTAAAGTTTCCATTTTTTTTTCTTCCCCTCTTCCATTGAAACACCACCCATCCATTAAAGCTTTAGTTGTGTTGAAGGAGAACCCTTTGTTGAAGATTTGGGTGCTTTCCAAACCTCTCAAGCTTTCATTTTTCTGTTCTCAAAAGAATCCTAGGTAAATTTAACTATTCCCTCTGTAAATTATTGTTATGTATTCTGTTGAAATATTATTCGTGAAATATCTGTGCGCGGTTTCCTTACATGGCCGTTGTGTTGTCATTTTTTATGTTCCGGTTTTTGTACGGGTGATTTCAAAATGAAATCTCTGATCCACGTTGGTCCAAGTTATTACCTTGGTTTCGATATGCGTGATTTCAAAATGAAATCTTTGATTCATGATGTTCCAAATTGATATATATTATATATATAAATAAGAATCAGGAAGTCCTTGTTTGTTTCTACGTGATACATATAAGTTTTGTACCCTGGAGGTTATCATTAGAAAGGAAGGCTTAAGGCTTATCTATATAAATTTGTATCCAGGAGGTCAAACTTTTATATATTATATAATATATTATTAAGCTTCATTTTAGAAAATAATGCACAGGGAGACAAAGTCGTAAAAAGGAAACATGCTTACTTGGTATGGTCTTCGAAAACGGAACGTTATATATTTATTTATAATAAATAATTATATTTTGTGGCTATATATATATATATATATATATATATTTATAAGATAATAATTATCTAAAATTAATTAAGTTAAATGATATATCTTAGAAAGGATCTCCGGTTTGAATTAAAAAAAAAGAAAATAATATCCGATTGCCTTGGAATTTTAGAATATGTATATTGATATTATGATGGCCATTGAACCAGATCTTTGAGTGCATTGGATTCTAATTGTGGTGTGGACCCTTGTGATACCGAGTTCGAGTCGGAGGGGCATACGGGTACAGGTAAGCTTTCGTGTCCTCGGTTTAGCCATGTTGTGGTTCCACCATGTCCCATGGGGAGATGGTATATGCATGTTGTGTTACATGTTTTTGATGTTTTGAAAATGCTGTTGAGCTATTATATGTTAGTGTCTTGTTGATATGCATGGAGGTGTTCCACCTATACGGTAAGCCTGAGTATGTAGAACATACAAGAGGGTGAGGCTGTGGGTGAGGTGCAAGCGGTGTTCCTTGTACTACATGTAGGGAATAGACGTATTCCTACATTTCTCTGGCCAGTAGATAGTGATTACACACATGCCATAGATATCTGTTGCACTACATAGTTTTGGAACTGATAATGATATAAATGCTTTTTGAACTTATATTGCACATGTAAGTGAGCTTGGGGTGGAAGATCCTTGAGGACCCCTTGTCTTACTGAGATTTCTAGTTTAGAGATCTCACCCCACGTTTGGGGAATGCTTATTTCAGGGTCAGGTAATGTTGAGACCTCAGGCGGCAGGAGGCCGGAGCTGAGTTAGATTGCTGTTATATTATGCTGCCATGATTGGATGCTGGATTTGCATGCTGTTTATGCTTATAGCTTCAGTTATGTTTATGGAGTTTTACGTTGAGACTGGTTGCTTACTATGTTTATTTGGTGAGCATGGGGATTGTCCATGACACATAGTATTGTTATGTCTTGATTATGTCTTGAGTCTTTTGGAGTTGTAATAATGTATCAGGATATTGTCCGGATTACTTGATGTAATGCCGTGATTTAGATACACACTTTATCTATATATTGAGGTATTTCAGTAGATGTCTTATTGCAATTTACATACAGGCGATATTTTATGAAATTGATTAAGTAATCAAGTTGGTAATTGATAATGACGTCATAATTGAAAAGAAAAAGAATATTCCGCAATTTTTTAATTAAGCACCGCTTAATACGATGTAATGTTAATATTCCGAGTATACACGGGGTGTTACATTTTATGGTATCAGAGCAACGGTTCAAGGGAAAAGTCTGTATGTATTGCAATGATTAGGATGTTTGGTTGTGTCTGTTTTGTGTGTTTGCTCCGTCGAGTATTATTATGATAATGCATATGTGACCACATTGCGTGGGCCTGATCAACTCATAATTTGTGTAACTTGTGCAGAGTCATGGTAAGACCCGGGAGAAACCGCGAGACTTCGGAGGATCGGCCCGATCCTATCCTGGCTGCATTGGCTGAGATGCAGGCGGCCCGACTAGCCGACCAGGAGGCCATGAGAATGGCAAACCAGGCCATGCTGGACGCCGTCAGAGAGGCGAACAGGAAGGCCACTGAGGACGTGTTGGAGGCCAACCGTCTGGCGAACATGACGATGTTTAGAGTCATGTTGGAGGAGATGAGGAATGGCCCTGATGTTGGTCATGCTCCACCGCCACCACCTCCACCGCCGCCACCGCCACCACCTCCACCCAGTCTGCAGGATGACTCTCAGAGTCAGATGGGAGATGGCAGTCATCTTACGGGGGCCATGCAGACCGTCCCTGTTTTTGTTGAGGATCGTGATGAGATCGATCGCCGGCTGAATGCTTTTCGTAAGCATAAGCCACCTGCCTTTGATGGATCCTTTGATCCTGTTGCTGCTGCACGTTGGCTTCAGGCGTTGGACAAGATATTTCGGGTCATGCAGTGCACAGATCCGCAGAAGTTGATGTTCGCTACTTACATGCTGGAGGGCGATGCCCATGAGTGGTGGACAAACCTTTCTCATGTCTATGAGATGCAGGGTCATGTGATGACTTGGCCTATGTTCGAGGATTTCTTCTTGGGTCAGTACTTTCCATATGACGCTCAGGAGAGGCAGCAGGGAGAGTTTGACAGATTGGTTCAGGGCTCGTTGTCTGTGGACGAGTACCTGGCCAAGTTCAACCAATTGGTGAAGTTTGCACACTTCAGGATGGCGAGGCCTACTCCTACATTTCTGGCTGCTAAGTTCCGCAGGGGACTTAGTGAGGATATTGCTGGTTACCTAGCTGGTTCTGCTTCTAGAGATTTTGGGACACTGGTTCAGCAGTGTCGTGATATTGAAGATTACTACAGCTCGAGTAAGGCCAAGAGGGCCAAGGTTGCTGAGGCGACGAAGGTTGCAGCTGGTAGTTCCACTTCTTGGCGAGACAGGAAGTTTGGGAACAAGGGCAAAGGTAAACCGTTGGCAGCTCGGCAGGCGCCGAGTCAGTTCAAGAGGACTTCTGCTCAGGGGAGTGCAGCGAGACCTCCTGCTCCCAGGTGTTCGGGATGCGGGAAGACTCATTTTGGGCCGTGTTCTACCGGCCAGTTGATTTGCTTTCAGTGTGGCAAGGAGGTCCACTTCTCCAGAGATTGTCCGTCGGCGACGACGAGGGTTACTGCAGTGCAGGCAGTGCCACTTCAGATGGTTCCCCTTCCACCTGCTTCGGCACTGGCAGTGCCACCATATTCTGGGAGAGTTTATACTCTGGATCGTCAGCAGTCGGATCGAGCTCCGAACCTTGTCAGAGGTACTGTTACGATTGGTTCATCAGCTGTTGATGTGTTGTTTGACTCTGGGGCTACGCATTCTTTTG